>NC_092691.1:36485166-36660166 GCF_964275005.1 Diadema setosum
CTGGCCGGACCAGAACACGGCTGTTACACCGGCCAGTACGTACACATACTATTACTAGTACGCTAATTTCCACTTCAAGTGCGTACGGTGCGACCGATTCTGGAAGTGCAGTATGATGATAAACGTGCATTAAAATGTACAGTCTCCGTGCTACGTTACCCTACGCAAACGAACACCGGCTCGACGTGGTTGGGTGAGGCCTAGGGATGCACGTAAAACTTTCGCTAGCGCTAGCACAGCTCTGAAACTTTGTAGTCTACATCTATTTGTTGCAACATTTGGTAGGTACTTGTGAATGCCATGTGTGAGTGTCTCACTGCAAGTTCCCGTAATTATTGTTTCATTTTATAAATCTTCTACTGTGTCTTTTCTATTGTCATGTTTGGGAAGTCACAATGCAAATGGAAAAACGTTACGAGTTCGTTGGCAAGTGTTTGAACGTGTTTCTCTGGCTTGGCAGTAGACCCTACTACTAGTAGTATCAATCGCGAATTTAACAACACGTGAAAATGCCACTGATATCGTGATTCGCGAAAATATCTGTATGCGAAAATATTGGCGTATACAGTATATGTATTAAGCAAGTCTTTCATTAAATGGGTTAGAGTGAACAGCCAATCAATGATCAAGTTGACTTATAAAAACCTTTTAAGCAAAATCAAATTTATACACAGAACAATGTCTAGAAGGTTTTTCTAGCCATCAAACATACCATAGTTTTATTATAGAATTTGAAAATGTACTATGTTCATAAAGCATTCATACTGGGCCCAACCGCACATATTGTACAAATCTAGATGAGTAGATGAGTAAATCTTAAAATTCTTTGATTGATTTTTGTATACAATACATACCATTACTTGTGCATAATAATCATGGTTTTAGAGATCAATTTTAATAGCAAATACAATACCTTCTTCCACTTAAAATTCTAAATTGCTCTTGCAATAATGCGAGTGATGCAAAAGGTATGATTTAATTCTGTGTAATTTCATCTTTCTATTCTTTTATTTTTGACTTGATTAAAAAAAAGAAATTTAGCGAAGAAACTTAGTAACAGATTTGTGAGTCAATGAAGTAATCATTACAACTAAATAGCATATTGTGACGGCAATATTTAAAATTTGATAAATTAATTTGTGATTTTTTTTTTTTTGTATTTGCTAGTAATATGTCTTGACCAAACATGTATTTTAGCAAAACACTCTATTGCATGTTTGTTGACTCCTATAATTTGACCTGAAAGTAAACTGTTCAAACAGCTAATTTGCTCATGTGAACAAAAGAGTCAATACACTTTATGTACCCGCCACACTGCACATGAAATACACTGTAATCTGCAATATAAAGTACAGTGCACTCAAAATGACAATGCACGACACTGCTGTGTCCATCATTCTTGAAGGTACCTCACTCACTTAAAGTTAGTCTCAGATGACAGTCTTTCACAGGCACTCTCCAAATCTTCCCCAAATACAGCGGTAAAATTATAAAAAGCCTTACCTTGGGCATGATGTTTTCCTGAGGCTAGTGTTACATGTAGTGTTAAATAGATCAATTCACCACATGACAGCAGTCACGATGTCAGTATTGGATATCTTCAATTTATGAGTTTATAGAGACATTCCAATCATCTCCCTTTGCATGGTAGTGATGGTATGTGGCCCGTGAGAAATCATATAATGGATTCACAGTTCACCAATTAAAGGTCATATCTTGCTGATTGCGTCTACATATCTCTCTCATAACAATATCTGTGTCCCACACAATGCAGATGAGCTATGGGTATTACTGGATGCTCCCGTCTTGCTCCAGGAAGCCACACAGTCGGGGCTCCCAAACCTCCGAGGAGGATGCCGGCACTCACTCCGGTGACTAATGGCCTCCTCTTTCCTTCAGCCGCTAATCATCATCTCTCGCCCGTCTCCCCGCAAACAAGGAGATGGATGTCACATGGCGGCGGGAGAAACTTGGAGGGAGACGACATCCCTCTGTCCCTCTCTTCGCCCGATTGAATTGGCCAATCATAGACGGGTAATACAACAATACACGTAAACTGCAAGAGTTGGTGACATGCGCGATGCACTGAAGTTGAAATCTCCCGAGTAAAGTGAGTGTCCCTTGTGATAAGATATACTCTAGTTGATGATGTGAGTGCCTGGCATCGCAGATGATGATACACTGCGACCGACGCACTACTGACGGTGAAACCAGCGCAAATAGTCAGATCGAGAGAGCTCTGCTCACTACAGAAACCCTTGCACTTCAAAGCAACTAACATTGTAGTTACTTCTCAAATTCCTTCTACAAATTGTATGTAAACTGAGACTATGTGAACATACAAGTGTACTTCCTCGAGTTACATGAATTCCAAAAGAAAACCGAGAGTGTGACTTCAAAAAATACTGTTACACTGGGAAGTGAAATGAGTGCGCATACACACACAAACACACACACATGGCACACAGGGCAGGTAGCCTGCAGGCATTTCATTCATGTTTGAAGCTACATCAATGTTTCTACAATGCTTCCATAATGCTATATTATATTTCTTATATTTTCTTTAAAAAACAAACAAACTAAGTTTCTACAATACTTCCACAGTCTCATGAAATAGAAACTATTGTAATTCTTTAAAGGATAAATTAAATTTGCCAGTAATCTTATACTGTAATAGCTCCTCACTGAGATCAATATCATTATCATATCTTTTGATCACTGTATGATTTGTTAATAAGTGGTCAAGTTTAATGTTGGTAAAATTGTAACGATTTGTAATTTCATGTTGGTGAAAGTAGATTGATTCCTGTGTTGTGGTGTAGATGTTATCAAATATTTTGTCTTTTACTGATCCTCCACAAGTGTGTGTGTGTGTGTGTGTGTGTGTGCATGTAAGTGTTGGTGAGGACATATGTGCATGTGTTCAGGTATTTACATGTTTGGATGATGCAGAATAGGTAATCCATGAGCTCCCATGTTGAGACTATCTCACATGATCAATTTGTTCTATTATATGACCTCCCATGTTTTCATATATTTGGTTACACATGAGGGATTAAGGGAATTTAGTAATCTTGATTTATTGACAATTACTTTCCACACATCTGGGCCAATCTGTGAAAAAAGCAGATCAGCGTGTGCGATAATCAGAAACAAAGCACAGTAAGGATAAAAGAACATCACAACAGAGACAAATATTACAGTTGTATACCCACATGGTTCTGATCTGCACTTTAATCACACAGAATAGCAGTATGAAATTTTATAACATTTTCATAGCAAAAGTGCTGCTGCCACAAAGGCAGAGAATATCATACTTGTATACCTACACTGTACCTCTGATTCACACAGCTCGATACTATCACATTTCATCAATATACAGGTACTGCTATCTGCATGTTGTAAGTGCAGCAAATACACAGTCAGAAAACATGATACTTGTATAGCAATGCGGAAATGATTGTACAAATACTGTACTGATGTAAATCAAGATGTTGACATGTGTTGTAAAATGCGAAAAAACTCACAACAACAACTTAAAGCTAACAGACCAAATATCAGCCTCAGTAATTTTCCTTATCAAATTATATCATTGTGGTCTGAGATCATGCACAACTGGCACAACTTTGACCCATCAAAGTTCATGAAATGTAAATTTCTCTGGTTTGTTGCTGCATCTTTTAATCACAATCTTTATCATTAACAATTCCTAGCATTTCAAAGGGTAGTTAGAATTAAAACTTCTCTTTCGGTCTTAGTATATTTTTCTCTTTTTTTTTGCAGTAAAATCATGTATGTTTTTATTACTTTAGCTAATTCACGTAATCATAATCTATCAGTGATTCTCAAATTGGCAAGACATAGTTTAGAAGACCAAAAGCAATTTTTTCAAGAGTGGTCAAAATTGATGTACTGCATATATTAAGCGAGTCTAATTTTTCGGGACTTCCCAAAGATTTTGCGAGTGGTTAAATTTGCAATCTTGGAGCAGAGTACTGAATGGAGAAATGTTTGCATGCATGTCACATTCATGATGTGATGACAGTCAATATTTTTGTGTGTCTTTAATTTGTGAATACCACCTGACTTATCAAATCTGTGAATATAAAAACCTCAACAAATGTTTGGCGTATAAAGTATTCTTCATAGTTTTGTACAGACTAAAATCCTTCACAAAGTTCAATTTCATCTGTCTTCAAAGTTTTGGATACACAGTTAATATGCAGTGTTGCCAATTTGATGAACACATTATCACATTTTCTGCAGCATACTTACCCTAGGAATTTATGGGATAGCCTGGATCATCTTATAACTTCACATTGAAATAAAGTTGCTATAAAAGCACATGGGCAAATACAGGGTTAAATACTCATTCATTTTTTGCTGCACTCTCATGAATAGATATGAGGTGTAGTACTAGAGGTCTAACATTTGTGGGTTTTTTTTTTTTACAATGTTACCAGTAGTATCATTGTTCTGTCACCAACAATGCTCGCAGTTGATTGGTTTTTACCTACAATTTGTATCTCCTACTGCGGTTACTGCTGGTATTGAGTTTTAGTTTGTGTATAAACTTGCATGCACACTTCATGAAACTGGTAATTGCTGCATCAAGTACTTTAAACACAATTTAAAAACAGAAACTTAAACAAAATTCTTGCTTGTAAACAAAAGGTCTTTTGTCACAGGATTATCTAGCCTAGCAAAGTGGTAAGGTTTAATAGCATCACAATTATGATGCTGAGCACCAAATCGCAGTGCTTCAAGAGTTTGAAAACAAGAACAGAAATAAACTCGGGTGAAGGAAGCCAACAAAAATAGGTTGCGCTTGATCCAATCTGAGGCAAAATGGTGATGAACATATTCAGAGATGCCAACCTTAGGAAGCACAAATCCGGACTCAGCAGCTCCAAAATCCGTATTTTTCCACCAGAATCCGTAATTTCTCCATCTCCCTCTTTTTGCTATTTTGAATTAAACTCGTCGATTTAATATGAGGCCTACAGGCTCTAAACAAAACATTACGACACATGTCGAAGTATCGAGCTGGACACCAGCATGATAAAGAATCCAAACTACGCAATGTTCAGCGTTGATTGATCGCTTTCTCGCAATGCATACATGTGTACAAGTGCATGTATGTACCTCCAGAAACTTGCTGGGCTGGTTATGGAAGCTTCCACTATCTAGCAGGGGAGGGGGAATGCTTTCATCTTCTCAAGAAAGCTTCTGTGTGAGCGAATGCAAAACTCTCTTCGGTGTTTCCAACTATTGTTTACTATAAAACATAATCATGCGTTGTTTTCAGGCTTTTTCATTTGACTGGATTCTAAACATCAGTATTTTCCGAAGTATTCCAATTTCTTTTACCCTAACTGGAATCGGAAACTCTGCTATAACGATGATTGCAAAAATGCCGCGCTGTGTGTGGTTGCGCCAAAGTGCAAACACGTGGTATCACTTTCGAGTTTAAAGGAAAGACCCATGTGCTCCTGCCTAAGAGGTTACTGCAAGTTCGATGGATCGAATGCGCCATAGCTGAGCTGAATGGCTTGTTTACGGTAAACATGGAGTTTACATTCGATACGAAAAAGTCATTACGTCTTTCACGCGGAAAAACATACAAAACATACAAAACAAACAAACAAAAAACACCTACGAATGAACGTTGATAGCCAAAACTTTGAAAAGTAATAAGCAGTTATGATGAGCGTGAACTGAAATTAATTGTCATGATTTTGCTGTCTAACCAGGTGATGACTGCATCTCATTGGACCTAATCGTAGTGAATTTGTCTGGGCATACGAGACCTTTTAAGTATTTCTGTGATTGCATTTTCAATTGACTGATTAATCGATCCTTTTTTATTGTTCAGGGAAGATAAGATATTCGATTAAGTACACTATATTCGTCTGTTTGATGTTTCCTACTATGCACCAAAAGAAAGGCTATAGAATCACGATATCTTTGGAATGATTCCTTTACTTCAACTAATGAGCTGGTTCTTCGATCGATATTTCCAGGATATTTACACGCTGTTTATTCCAGTGCGCACATTTTTTCGTCTGGCACGCACCTGGGTGTGGCACCTGCTTTTGTGGAAATTTCCACAAGGGGAGAGGGGTGGGTGTCAAGTTTCTTCGAGCCGAAGAGACTGCGTTTATTCAGTATTTCACAATCTCTTCGCACTAATTTATTGTCATTCGTGCTTTCCCCTTATTCTTTGCTGATATTGAACATTTAGATTTAACTTTACGAAGGTTGGTAGATCGTGGATCTTTTTGTTGTGAGGTGTATGTACTTTCTTTTTTTATCATTCTTTGGAGGGGAAAGAAGAGTAAGGGGGAAAGAAGAATAAGAGGGAAAGTGAAATAAAACGAATGGCACGTACGCTCAGCATTCACAGTAAGACGTCTTTTTGTACCAGCATAGTTTTCATCATCACCATCAGACATCACTCAGATCATTTTTGCCTTTTCCTATTAACATTAAGAAACACGCATAGTCCCTCGAGATAAACACCGAGGAAAATAAATAAGTACAACAAATACAAAGTATCAACACCTCCCAACAACACAAATATTTAGAAAAGACAACACACGTCGCTTCGATTCGAAAAAGTATTGCAGGAAAGCGGAGAAATCGCCGTTACGAAAATAACAGTGCGAGACACTTGAAAGAATTACGTTTAGATATTTAAAAGCATTTAGGGAACGGATAAAGTGATATAAAATGGAAGAAATCGTACCAAACGAGGTGTGAGAAACAACAGAAATAGAACAATAAGTTTTGTAGTAAGATTAGGCCCTAGCAAAAGTTTGCAGCACCGAAAGCTACGCAAAAATTAAATTCAATGCACATTGGAAATTCGGTATTACGACGAGATCCTCGAGATCGTCAATAAACGATACAAAACAAGGGAAATTAATTCATTTTGACCTGAAAATAGTTTGTTATAAGTATTCTGTTATATGAGACCTCCTCTTATAGGCCTAGAAATACATCGAGTTTCCACGATATTCAGGAAAGAAAGTTCGAACGCTTTTCACCTGCACATACTGCAGTGCACATCATCAATAGACAATACACGAACAGAAACTCACCTCTTCCTTGCAGAAAAATGATGCAATAACGTTACAAAAACACACATACAACACTCTAAAAATCATTTCGTACTTGGGAGGCAAGGGAAAAACGGAAGAAGTAGAGAAAAAGAAGCAGACATTGCACAACGGAGCGCTTCTACCCCGACTCAAAACGAAATAGGGTACTGTCTATAGTGGCAGCTGGCTAATGTAGCTAAGCTACTACGTGTACTCACGCTCCAGGGTCCGTAGGCGACAGGGATTCACGCACGCGAAGTTCCCTTCCATGTACACAGTACGCAAGCAGCGAATTGCGTGTGCGCACACTTTTCTATAATGGAAGCTACGAACACACACACGTCGAGTACATAGACACAGACACACACAAATGCGGGCAACCAGGCAATGCGGGCCGGCTGGAGAATGAAACATGTACAGTGTGTAGTCCTGCTAGTATATTGCAATTGCAGGGATAATAACTTCGGGCGTCAGGGCTCGCTGCGCCGGGGCCGCTCGCACTTCCGGCCCGGGGGCGCGCCGGGGAGAGGCGGGGAAGCCTACCGCATGGATATAGCGCTTGCTGCATTGGCGATAGGGCATTATCGGAATTTCCAAAAACCGTAATTTTTAGGTGACATTCGGTACTCCCGTAAGGCCCAAAAAAAAAATTTGTTGCATTGGCGTAACCCGCCCGACCCTAAAAATTCCGCCGACCCCATGTTTTTTTATTATTTTTTTTTGCTATCGATATCAAATATTTTGTTGATTGCGATCGCGATCGCACAAACCCGGAAGTGGAAACGGCTCTGGGAATATCGGATGTACGAGGGAGAGATCTAGCGCCTCGCATAAGCCTTCCTTGATCAGTACGTCATCTGTTTCCAACACGGACACGTACTCTAACAAGATTTATTCAGTGTATACGTAGCATTCAGACTGCGATGTATTGTGCACAGTTTTGCCGTAGGTTTCTTGTGTGGAGAACTTACACGAATCTGTATATGTGGGACTGTAATAGAGATCGCCGTGTGCGATGAAAAGATCGTACATACGGGTCAATTTGCATCTATCTTATCTAAGTCAAAATAGTAAAATATGAAGTGAAAACATTCAGGATAGGGATTTCAATATCTTTAAATTCTGTGAAGGGGTATAATTCCAGTAATATCGGCCTCATAAATGATTTGTAGAATAGATGAACACAGCGCATTCGGTGCAGCAGTTGTAACTGTTTACCGAGCTGAGCACGAGTTTTACACGTAAAATGCAGGTAGCAAAAAAAAAAAATAATAAAAAATCCGCCCGACCGACCCTATTTGAAAATCTCATGTTACGCCAATGCAACAATGTTTTTTTTTTTTGCCTAATCGTGATCATTTCCCGTAACAATTACGGGAAATCCGTAATAGTTGGCATCTCTGCATATTCATTTCCACATCACGATTGTGATGAAGTCAAGCTGAATTTTGTTTATAAAACTGCTCAGGCGTGCAGTCAAGAATATTCTCAAAGTCTCAATAGTCCAAGGTTAATGACAGGAAGAGGAGCAATTTTTCTAGCCCTTGTTGTGGCAATTATACAATTCCAAATTATGCAAGTGAGAGAAGGGGCTAGGGATTGTCTGAGGTTAAGGACAGTATGGGGCTTAGAAAATGGATTGAGAAAAGGGCTTAAAGGGATGGTACAGTATTGGTTGAGATGAGAATTGGGCTTTTAACTTTTTGCGAGATACCAAGAAAACACTTAATATATAGTACAGAACATACCATTTTAAGAGGAATTCCAAGTTTATTTGATGAAAATCGAGTTTGGAATGACTGAAACATCCAAAAACAAAGTAAAGAAAACAAAGCGATCGTAATAAAGTGTGGGCCCCACACTTAATTAGAATCGCTCTTTTTGGATATCTCGGCTATTTCAAAACCAATTTTAATCAAATAAATGGTGAATTCCTCATAGAATTACATGCTCTTTCATATTTCATAGGAGGTTTCTCATTATCTCACCAAAAAATGTTAGAAATCTGAATTTAGGTCTCAACCAAAACTATACGATCCCTTTAATGAGTGTTCAGTCTGATATCAAATACAAGCACATTAATCTAGGAGGAATGGTGTCTGTTGAGGACTAATTCTCTAATGAAACATACCTGTTGCAACTATACTGTATCTGCTTTCAATCACACTGGCAAATTGAATTTACCGTTGTTGTTTTTTTGTTTTTTTGTTTTTTTTATTTTAACCAATATCTATTGCAATATTTGGCAATGGCATGTGAAAATCTTCCACTGTACCGGAGGTACAAACTGAACTCAATAACCACAAGAGGGAGCTGTTCATTTTTTAACTTGTCAGCATGTTGCTCCACCAGGATAATATTGGTGTTGTTTATGATGCAAATCTGACATTCAAAGACCACATTTCATATGTATCCCAATCTGTAAGATTTCATTTGCGTAACCTGGGCTCAATTCGGAGATATTTAACTAGATCAGTAGCAGAAAAACTGATGCATGCTCTTATTTCGTCTCGTCTAGATTTTTGCAATTCTCTGTTTTGCAGCCTTCCACAAAAAGAACTCGGTAAACTGCAACGTCTTCAGAATTGTGCCACTAGATTACTTACTTTCACGAAGAAAACTGTGCATACTACCCCAATACTTCGGTCCCTACACAGGCTTCCTGTAGAAAAACATATTAACTTCAAGATTCTTCTTCTTGTTTACCGTACATTGCACAAATTTGCCCCTGTCTACTTTCAAAATACTCTTTATCTTCACCAACCACCACGTAATCTCTGTTCATCAAACTTGCAAAAATTACAGGTACCTCGAATCAAGCATACAATTATGTAATTGGGGGGATCGGGCTTTTCATATATGGGCCCAAAACTATGGAATGGCCTACCAAAATCTCTTAGAGAAGCATCTTCCATTGATGGTTTCAAAAAGAATCTCAAGACATACATTTTCAATTAAAATTGACCATACCTGTATGTGTTATGTGTACGTATATATTGTTTGTTGGTTTATTGTCTTATAATTTTCTGTGATACTGTTGTAACATGACACGATATGTACTCTGTTCTATGTATAGCGCCTTGAGTATCTTTTTTATATATTGTAATACTGTTGCCCTTAGCCATTTACAGTTGTTGTAGCTGAAGTAACAACATCCCCTTGTATTGTAATGTACAACACTGTAATTACCTAAGTACTTATTTTCTTTCGGGGAAGACATCTTCATTGTATCGAAGCAAATAAGGTGTGGCTCATAATCAAATACTATGCCCCAAACTCACAAAAATAATTTACATCAAATCAATGACTTGAAGTCAGCGATATGAAATGATCAGAAATTACCTACCACTTCTTGCACAGATCAAATGAGCCAACCTTACTTTTTTCCATATTATTCCCTGAATGATTATGAAAAAAGGGACAATTATTATCATACTGATATCATATCAAACACATCATGACAGTGGTGAAATGGCACTGGGATGTTATTGTCAATTGCTGAAATTTGGCTGCCATACGAGCCATGCGAAACTGCCATCTTCCAAACACGAGATGGCGCATCACAATGCCGTAACAAGGGCTATAACAGTTCCACAGAGTACGGCGTGTTGCAACATAATGTTCCTGCAGGTCTAATGGACACTATTTTTCAATCACATTTCAACACAAATCAAAAATTATCATCTAATACAGAATACACCATATATTTAGCGAACATAAATTTTCGCGAATCGGGACTTCCCAACAATTTCGCGAGTGGTTAATATCACGATTGTAAAGTACTGAACTAAACAGAGAAATGTATATGAGTGCGTCACATTCATATCGGGATCGGAGTCATCATTTTCATGTGTCTTTAATTTCGCGAATAGCACCTGACTCGCGAAATTAAAAACCTTACAAAATATTTGGCGTATACAGTAGTATAATATGTACTTGTCCTCCAGCTGCAATGTAAGCATTTTCCATGCCTACAAAATTTTCCATATTACTTGTATGTCACTGTACGATATATAGTTTGCAATATCTGTATCTGATGGCTTCATTCTCACATAGGCTTTTGCCTTTTCCCTGTGCACAATGCTCTTGATAAAATATACTTCTAACATTATTTGATCTTGATTATCTCATATTTGATGTGGATCAGTCACAAAAGAGCAGTAGTTTTGTGCATGGTGAAATAGGAGGTTCAATTTTATTTGCTGAGAGTCAGAGTTTCCTGGTTGGTAATGGCAAGAGGATTAATTTCTGCAGCGAAATGCCCCCAAGACTTATCAGGTTGATATCGACTACATTGCCTGTTGACCGTGTAGATAAACACGTAGGCCTACACTACATGTTTGCAAACCATGCACGGAAAAGTAATCATATGCTTTCAAGGATCATCATACTTGATTCTTCTCATCTATCAATGCCTATGGCTACATATGTTGTCCTATCAAATTACATAAATGTCTGAGCCACACATTTGTCACTTGTAAACAACTTTACATTGTCTCTATATACTCCCCTCAAATTGCATACAATATTGTTTTGAACTTCAATCTACACAACAAACAATCAATGATATGACAGATGCTTTAGTAATCCATAAGGAAATATTGAAGCAGCATAGATGTATGGATTTCACTATGGAAATAATGAACTACAACTTACAGGAAACCAAAAAGTTAAATCTATTATACATGTATGAGAATATTTACAGTCAAAGTAAAGCTTGAGTACAAGAATGTTCATGTATTCACAGATATCGTATTCACAGATATCTTTCACAACTGAAGTTTGCTTTAAAGACTGATTGTGCTGGATAGCTATAGTAAATCAAACATATTGCAGAATTTCCTGGACCCATCATTCGGTGTTAGTGACATTTCAAATCCCACTTCTATAAACCTCTTTTTGTCCCTCATGGTAACTAGAGACTGGCACACTAAATATAATCCCCAAATACCAGTAACACTAACAAATTCACCCATCAATTAGTCAGTGGTCCTCAGAGGTAACTGACCGACTTCTTGCTGTTGTCTGTGAAGGTGTACAATTGGTCAATGTAATTTATTATCAAACTAGAAAAGCACTATTTAGGAGAGTGCAGACCTCCACCAAGCAGCTAATTTTCACCAATGCATATCCACATAATACACATGATATAATGCTAAAAATGGCCATACGTATCTCCAAATGATGAAAAATCCTTTCTAGTGTCTCTATAAGTTTGCTTCTTGCTGCGCCGCAAGCAAATGGTCAATGAGCACCTCAACTATGGGCAGCCTGAATTCCCTTGTTTGTTGGCCCTATTTCCAAATGTAAAAAATCTTTTTTTAAAATCTGGAGCCAGATAGTGATCTGAATCACTACTAAAATTTACTCACTGGTTCCTTGTGTCATTATCAACTTTTCCTGAAAATTTTATCCAAATCCATTACTTTGTGAGTTATTTTGAAAAGAGACAAAAAATGCCAACAAAACATAACCTCCTTGGCAGAGGTAATGATATTTTAAAATAAATGCCTGATTTTCCCTTTAACCTTGAAATACACTTTTCATGTCACTTTAATTGTTATTAAACTCATTTCAATTTCATAACTAGAATCCAGTTTGCATGCATTAGTTGTCACTATGTTGGACAAGCCTCTACCAAGCTACTATGAAATACAAAATATGTGCTTATAATTTTAATGTATCACATTATAGTGAAGCAGACAGTGAAACCAGCTGGGCACCGTTTCATCAAAGTTGTCAGTCTCTGATAATTACCATATTAACAGTCAGTGACCAAAGCTTCTCAGCCAATCAAAACCAAGGATTTTACTGATATTGTCAGAGACTGACAACTTGTCAGGGCTGACACCTTTCATGAAACAGTGCCCTGATTTACATGATCACAGTGACAAACCAGCGGAAAACAAAAAGGGATATTTCATTGTAACAAAAAATTTTCATATTATACCAAGTGATCATCTTTTACTATTCTAAACCATTTTCAGGGTCATATTAACCCTTTCGCGAGCCCAACGGCCAGTTAAGTCGCCGAAATATACGTCTGTCTTTGATCGTGAATAAAAGCTCTGCATGCTGCCCTCATGTGGTAAAAGCTCGCCATTCGCGAGTTCGCTGCATATACTTTATGTAGATACCAAATACGATAGGGGGTACCATTGAAAATTCTTGAGAAAACTTTCAATACAGCTCTCCAATACATCACTGCTTTGCGAATGTAGCGTAGGTATTTAGCGAGTCTGACTTCACGACAATTTTGTGAGTGATTAAATTCACGATTGTGAAGTACAGTATGCACGGAACGCAAAACGTATGCGTGTACGTCTCATTCAATTATTTTCGCTTGTTAGCACCACTAAATTCGCGAAACAAAAAGCAAAATATTCAGCGTAGTACAGGGAAATTATGAGTAAGTAGATGAGAGCGCTGCAGTATCGTATTCAGGTTAGGTTCAATTCAGATTTTCTTAGACTGAATATTTTTCTGTCGTCTCCAGAGTAAAATAATGCTGATAGCGTGAAAATATGATTAACAGACAACATCTGTAACGAAGGAAACTTTCTCATTCAGCAACAAAACTCCTTCCACTCGAATTCATCTCAAGCCCCGACTCGCTGTGGTTCGCGAGTGTAATGTAATTACATGTGAGTCTATGGGAGAGCTGCAGTATCATAAGTATAGCTAGTATCAATTCTGATTGTCTAGACTAAATATTTATTTTACACTGTGAATATGCTTTTTATCATGACATACATAGCACAAGAATAAGAAAGATGTCAAGAATATCCTTAAAGTTAGATGCAAAGTGCTCAGTGATATGACCAATTCATTGATATCAAATCTGAAAGCAACACAAAAATGCTCAACAGACATTCCAGAAAATCAAATTTTAAATTGCATCTTTATTCTGATCTGCAATCATTACATGTAAACTATGATTATAAGTATTGAGCACAAACTTTCCTTCCTGAATTAAGCCACGGATTTATGCGTAGAAACTTCACATGGGCTTTGAAGATAAAGGACTTTTAAATGACATTATGTCAGACTGAGACAAAGTGACATTGTGTGGAACGAGGATGGATGTTCATAATGCTCAGTGAAGCATCTCAATGTTTACAAACTGTAGGGGCAGTATATCCAGACATATTGTCACTCACATAATTAACACACTGGCTGTCTGATTACAAGCCAAAAATTCGGCGGGAGACTTGCTGTCATGACATAATAGAGGATGTGATGTTGATTGACTGATAACTTATCAGCACTTAATAAACAATGATGGCTTCATGATAACATGTAAATATGAGCAATCAAAAAGTTTTAACTCCACGTCTGAGTAGATATCTCCTGACCCATCTTTAATTCATCTTGACAGCATTTTTAATATCCCTCATTTCTCCACACCTTTTCCATCAACAGTCTTGTTTTTTGCTCATCCCATTCATGCATTCATTTTCATGATTCGTTGTTTATCTCGATTAAATTTTCTGTGTGCCAGTGGAGTTGCTTACTGTATACGCCGAATATTTCATGAGGTTTTTATTTTCGCTAATTTCGCGAGTCAGGTGCTATTCGCGAAATTAAAGACACGCGAAGGTATTGACTCTGATCCCGATGAGAATGTGACATACGTATACACTTCTCTGTTCAGTACAGGACTCCACGATCGCGAATTTAACCACTCGCGAAATCGTCGATAATTCCCGATTCGCGAAAATTTAGACTCGTGAAATATATGGCGTATACAGTACTTTATGTAAATTTTGATCTCACAGCTTGGAACAGCGACCCCGAAACCAAATAATTGGTAAATGTTCATCTGTTTTACTTATACTGATAATCAATACATGATCTTCATATCATATTGTAGAATTTGCTGTGATAATTCACTTTAAACCTTCACAACATGGTCTTGTCTATTTCAAATCAAGTTAGGATGTCATTCATGTACCACATTATATATGCGAATTTTCTTGGTACAGTGTTGTATTTGAACTGTAATTCATACACTACCCTATGACCTTGTACCCCATATGCTCATTTGATCCTATGGTATGCTTTAAATACTGAAAAATTCTAAAAAAATTCCGCTGGTTTGATCATACACTTTATACATGTGCCACATCTAATCTAAGTAACTATTAAAGATCTACAATATTAAGTATCAAAGATATGAAATATCTTAAAAACAGAAACACTGCTATGCCATTAGTACCAGTAAAAAGAGGAAAGAATGAAATACTGTAGACAGTAGTCTCCTATTAATTGATTGATTGTCATATATTGACACCCAGCACTGAACATCACATCATACACTCATCTGTGAAACCAGTGTACATGTGTAGGCTACTGCAATCGATATGTGAAAAATTCACACGTGTGGATGAAATACAATCATTAAACTGTAAGGTCATTGATTGCTCAACACATGAACACATCACGAATGCCGGTTCTCACGTTGCCATACAGCTCAATCACCTGTCCAATATCATCCCGTCCTTTAACAACAAATCAATACATTAAAACCTGGTAGATACTCATCACACGTAATGAACACTGTAGGCCCAACAATGCATGGGAATGGTATCAGTATGCATACTAGAAGGTACAAGTAGTACTAGTATCTGTGGACATTACAGTCTAAAAATATCTCTTTTTTCAGTTAAATTCAATGCATTTATTTTGAGATTGATTTGCATCTATTTTGAGATTGATTTGCATCACTGACCTGAAATAGGGAATAATTTGACAGAAAAAAAGGCATTTTTCTCCAATAATTCCTATTCATTTCAAACTGAAAGTAAATCTTATGTCAATTCAGATTTGAAAACCCTCATCATACATTATTCAATGCAATAGGGAATATCTAACAATTTCTTTGAGATGTTTACATGATCAATGTGCAGACTTTAAATGTGGATGACTTTTCTGTGCATTGTAGAGTTGTAATGTTCCAAGAGTTTAATTTACAACACATTTTCTTTTTTCTCTTTTTGTGGGGGGGGGGGGGAAGGGTTGTGTGTAATACTGGATTTTTTTTTTTTTTTTTTAGGAAACTAAGTTTGTACTTTCATGTAAGCACATTCGTAGTCTCCATTGTTCTTTCTCAGAAAGAAAACATGTATTCCCATTATGTGCTTATGTCTGGTTCTGTGTTTTGTGTTCAAGAAATAAATCTGAATGATTTCGTTGTTGGAAGGCCAATGCTCTTTCATCTAGTTTCTATTTGAAGTCCTCATCACTAAATTTATAGAAAACAACTTGATATGATGAATGCTGATCACTCTAATTGTCACAACTTGTTCTTCTAATTAATGTGGGTTTCTGTACAAAAGAGCAAAATTCTCAAACTTGAAACTCTGGGAAAATGTCAATCAATGTTTTAATTCTTAAAGTTGTTGAAGTCAGCCAAGTAGCCCAACCTGTTAAACAGAATTCAAATGACAGATAGTTGCATATTAACTTTGTTTCAACGTAAACAGATTAGGAACATTTTCTGCAATATATAGTAACAGACACATGAATGAGGACTTCTGAGGACTTCTAAAGGCAACTCATCAGAATTGTCAATTAAACCTTACACTTCATAATGAGAGTAATCTACAATTACTCAATTGCAATTAGGATTTTCTTAAAAAAAAAAAAATTACAGAACTGGGCAAGTCCAAGATAACGCGCATGTTACGTATGGGACATTCAGAGACTTTTATGACCTGAAAAATGGTGTTAATGGGCTTTGATCATATTGAACTTTATCATGGTGATTTATATCAAGGAGAAGTATAATCATGTAAAAGATGGAGAAAAATGACCTTCACAATTATATTCTAGAAGAGAAAATATGTGCCGTTACGTATGGGACCAGAAAAATTTTGTTTTTTTGAACATTTTTTTCAACCTCAAAACTCTCTGAAAGTATTTCATTCTACAACTTGTAACTCACTGTGATGAAAGTCACAACACTCACTAGGTAAGTTTCATGTCATGAGGCAAAAATCTGTAATTACAGGTTCGAATTAAAGACAGACATGATGTGTTACGTATGGGACAGTTACGTATGGGACACTTTGTCCCCCATTCGTTTAGTGTGTGGAGAACCATGTTTATGGGTATTTTGCATAATTATTGAAGTAAAATCAGTTGAAACTACTCAATACTGATCCAGATTGTCAAAGAAACAATATTCCCCAAATATTTACCATCATAATCATATTCAATCATAATTTCATATTTTTATGACCAACCTGAGGGTGCATGCCCCTTGTCCCCCATTCGTTTAGTGTGTGGAGAACCATGTTTATGGGTATTTTGCAAATTAATTTTGTACAATACCCATAAACAAATTTTTGCATTATTACTGAGGTAGAATCAGTTGAAATTACTCAAATACTGATCCAGATTGTCAAAGGAACAATATGCCCTAAATATTTACCATCATAATCTTTAATCATATTCTACATTTTTATGACCAACCTGAGTATGTATGCCCCGTATTTT
Source organism: Diadema setosum (assembly GCF_964275005.1). Classification (NCBI taxonomy): domain Eukaryota; kingdom Metazoa; phylum Echinodermata; class Echinoidea; order Diadematoida; family Diadematidae; genus Diadema; species Diadema setosum. The sequence continues at coordinate 36,502,770 of NC_092691.1, forward strand.
TATCAGGATAGTTACTACTAAAAAATCGAATAGTTTAGTGTTTACTTCCATTGATGAAGGACAGTTTGCCATTCAGTTTCAATAAAAACAACTGGACACAAGAAATATTGAATTTAATAAATATGCAATACCTGCTGCGTGGAACCCCAGTAATCGAGTGGATATATGATGTCTGTGTAGCAATCAGGTCATTGATTCGAGTCACACCTCGATATGTACATTGTATACCCATGATTTTTGTCATGGTTACTACTAAAAACTAAGGACAATTTGTTTATAACTTGCAATAAAAAAAAATGATACAAAAAACAGTAATTTGATGTAACATCTTCATTATCATCACATACATGTGTTATACAATGCAGCTACAATGTAGCTAGAGCTCTGCATTGTGTGGTGAACAGTACCCAATATACTTGTAGTTGAACTGCAATTTTTCAATATGCTTGTGTATTTGGTTTCAGTACCCTTAAAATCAGAGGTCTCTACTTAAAGGGACTGTACAGTTCTGGTTCAGATGGGAATTCTGATTTCAACTTTTACAAGATAATTAGCACTTCTTTTATGAAATATTTAAATAGCATACAATTCTAAGAGGAATTCAAAGTTAACAGGACAAAAATCCGTTTTGAAATGGCTGAGATATCCAGAAACGTGGTGTCCTAACAAGAGGTGGATCACATTTTTATTAGGACCACTTCATTTTACTTTTTATTTGTTTTTTGTTTTTGTTAATATCTCAGCCATTTCAAATTGGATCTCCATCAAATAAACTTTGAATTCCTCTAGTCTTAGAATTCTAATGCTCTTTAATAATTCATATAATTGGTTTCCAATCATCTCGTAAACTGTTGAAAACTGAATCCCCATTTCTACAAAAACTATACCATCCCTTTAATGCTGATTTTCATTGTGTATTTTGCCATCTCCCCCTCCCCCTTTCTGAAAATTATTCAGTCAAATACATGTATTGTTTCAAGTGTCTATAACTCAAAAGTAGCTGCAAAGTTGGGATGCTTTCTTCAGGATGATTGACCATTTGTGTACGGAGAGACCTAGCCTTTTGTCAAGGCCCTCTCGCTGTAATGGGCGAGCGAAGCGAGCCCAGCCGAGCGCGCCAGCGCGAGGGCCTTTTGAGATCTGCTGCACACATTATTATTCATGACACGTGAACCCTTCTGAATACTCATTTTAATGGCTTCCGGTCAACCAATGGAATGGCGCGCTCCCCGCATCCTCAGCCTTGGTGGTCATGCCTGTTCGCATGCATCACTGACCACCCGAGGAGGTCTGCCACGGAACTCTACACACTCTGTGTGTAGAGTTCTGTGAGAGTGTGTAGAGTTCTGTGAGGTCTGCGGCAGCGGCGTGCATTCGCTCTATTCAAATCGGGTTCGAGCAGACAGACACGCTGATTGGACCCCGACTTTTGCTCCCGAAATCGGGGAGCAAAAGTCGGTAATTCAAAGGGCTAACAAAAGGATGCGAAGCAGATCTCAAAAGGCCCTCGCGCAACCCCACTCAGCTGGGCTCTCTTCACCATACAGCGAGAGGGCCTTGACAAAAGGCTAGGAGAGACCCTCCCAGCTAGCTACATGCATTCACATGCAATATGTATGAGGATGTCCCATACGTAACACATTTGTCCCATACGCAACATTATTTAATTGCCTGATAAAACATATTTCTTTTACTGTTTTTTCTTTTTTCTATTGTATTTAACTTCTCTAAACAATAAATCAGAACTTTCCAAAAGGGCATTCAAATAACCTTAGAAATTTCAGAGAAAACCTAAAAAAATGACCTCAATTTGTTACGTATGGGACATTTCATGATAAGACACAAGCTAATTTGCATAATCATTTGCATAATCCCTAAATTTTCATACCAAGTTAAACTATTTGATGAACTTCTTATGTCCACATATTAATCAAATATCATTTGCTTTCCTTTGAATAAATATGAATTTTTATAAATGTCCCATACGTAACGCTGTACTTCACATTTATGCCAATGAAGCCCTTGAAATTTGCATAAATTTACGTAATATCATTTTTTCCTCCATGGAAATCAAAACTTCAACTCATAAGCTTCAAAATGATACCAAACATGTCAATACTGAGCAAAGATGAAATTTTGCCTTCTGAGGGGACCTTATCTTGGACTTGCCCAACTATAAACATACATACAAAGTAAATAAAAGAACTGCATGAATTGCAACAGCGCCTGCTGCAAATTTTAGGAGAAAAAAAAAATATAATATCAGCTGTATGTATGGGAATGGCCAAATCATGTCGGCAAATGTGTGATTATGATTACAATAGTTGACAATTGATTGGAATGTGTTTAAAAACTACAAACTCATTCGGTACTTTTACCTTTTCAATTAAAGCATCTCCCCCCCCCCCCCCCTCCATATCCTTCACTTTATCTTGTGCAAAGATTTGTGAGAATTATTGTCTGTACACACTTCCGAGGAAGGCTTTGTAGATTCTGCAGTTTTGAATTTTAGAGTGAGGACAGGAGGGCTTCTTTAAAAGTCTTCATCAATAACTCTCAAGTGGTAAGAAGTGCTGTATTTCTGCCGCTGCGGTTGAAGGGTCACCGTAAGCTACATTGTACACCCCCTATAACACAATTTGCAGGTCTATCTGTACATGTGACTGTTTCATTCGATCAGTTCTGGAGATCAGAATTGTCACAAGAAAACACCTCCAGATGGTCATTAGAATAACAATTTCAATCATGATTCAAATCACACACCGCAATTTCCAGTTTGCATGATACACACAGCCAAAGTGTGTCATTTGACTTTACATTGTATATTATATGATTCTAGTGATGCATCATGAGAATCATGATTTGCATTATGCACTCTCAATGCGTTTGAAAACAACCTATGACCTTTGCTGACTCTAGAAGTTGGAGACAGACAGGGTATTTCAAAATGTACAATATATCCCTTGGGATTTGTTTGTTTTCTTGGTATCATGCGCTTCACTGCAGTATCGCACTACTCAGCAATCTTCACTGCCTACTGTAATTTCAGCTGTTAGCAGATGCCATTAGTTACCTTGTTTGATCTGTGATTTCCCCTTCCTCTTGTGTTTGTCTGTTTGGTCTTTGATTTCCACTACCTCCAATATGTTTTTTAAGACCTAATTTCATGTTGTCATTCACAAAGATCAAACACCATGCAAGAACATCACTCTTCATGATCTTTGTCAGCATAACATTACACCACACGAAAGGCTTTTGTGTTAAAAACATACAACAGAGAAGTACAAATTGTATACTGCCAGGACTTGGAGCATGACAATTAGTGGGGCAGAAATCCCAGACAAAGCTTACATTAAGGTTGTTCCAGAGCCCCCCCCCCCCCAAAAAAAAAAGTATCTACAAATTGTGAATTACAAAGAGCAGTGATCAGTTGCCTTCAGACTGAGGCTTGGTACAAGATGTTCGTCTATAAAAACAAAGACAATTCAATTTGTAGAGAATAATTTTCTTGAACACTCTAACAACAGGACTGAAGGGTCACATCGTAGCCCCAAACAGAACTTAAAACATTGCTCCTGAGGTACAATAAGGTCAAAGTTTAGTTGACTCACTACACCTTGTAGCAGGACATAACCTACAACACTACAAGAACATCTTCAAAATTGAAATAGGGATTTCAAGAAAGTGGATGAGAAGAGCCATACTTGGATAAAGGTGATGCCTTCAAATTCCAAAGCTTCTCAAGCGGGAAATTCTCAAAATTATCATTTTAATAATACTCAATCTGACATTGCACTTTAAATCCACAGTGCATTTCTAGCACAATGACTGCACACATAAATTAATTCAAGACTATGATTTCATGTACGGGCCTTTGTTTCTCATCACAAACCTTAACCCGTTGAGGACGGACTGATTTTGCTATAACATGCATTTCCTATCAGACACCTGCACAAGTATACTCAGGACTCATCTTCAACAGGTTAATTGCAATTTAAGTCAGCAGAAAGCCATGTTGTAACAACCCACACAGCACCTGCCTGACAAACTTCCATCACCTGCTTGTACCGTTGTATAAAACTACATTCTGACTGTGTATCAATCAACAGAGATCTGTAAACAACCCAATTCAACAGTTTGGGCTCTACCTCTGTTTACCATGCAGGGTACAGGCGTGACACACTCATATTGACTTAGATGGCAAATGTTAAATTAGTCACGCTCATTCACTAGGAAATGACTGGGCTCTATAGCAGTTTAGTGAATGTACGGGAAATGGAGCATGATCCCAAACTGCTTTTGCATCAGTGAGGATAGGGGTAACACCACATCCTCAAAAATATGATGACCCATGCTATCAGGAATCTTTTCCAAAATTTTAGAATGCCCTGGATGGTAGGGTGCGTTCGAGCGCTCTAAAGCGAACCAAAGCGAACTGAACTAAAGCGTACCGTACCGTACCATGCCAATTTTGGAGCGTTCGAGCGCTCTGTGGAGAAAGCGTACTCACGAGTTATTTTTAGAAAGGTCACGCTTGTTTGTAGCAAGAATGTCATTCACCCCTGGCGCTTGAACTACTTACAGCTGTCCAGAACAAAGAGAATGATGTTTTTGCATTGTGACGTATGCGCATGATACGCGCATGCTTTACAACGAACTTTTGGTACGCTTTGGTACGCTTTTGGAGCACATCGGGAAGTGGTCCACTTTTGGCTCGGTACAGTACGGTACGGTACACTTTAGGAGCGTTCGAATGCTCCTCTGGCGCGGGTACGGTACGGTACAGTTCGCTTTAGGAGAGCGCTCGAACGCACCCTTAGACAATCAGCAGAAGAATGTCAACAAAACCTGTCACTGATGGCTACTGCATTGTAGAATACTGTAAAACACCATATTTTCGTGGCATGAAATTTTCACGAATTGGAGCTGACGGCCTTTTTTGCGGCATGAATTTTTTACGAGTTGCCTCTAACATTCAATGTGTATAGTGTAGACAAGAACTTTCATGTACATTTTAATTTTGCGATTCTTGGCTCTCACAAAATTCGCAAAAATAAAATGCACACAAACATTCCTCATTTTACAGTAGTATTAGCCCCAGTGGCATACATTGTATATTCCACAGCAAGCATGTCGATCTTTAATAACAGTAAGAAAAGCTTTTCTTTCCACTAGACCAGACCATTTCCCAAATTCACTTCATGGCAGCTCCAAAGAATTGATCTCCAGGATTTGAAAGTGTATTATGACAACTACAAAAAAGACTCCATCTTCTTTCTTGAATATAGACTTGGTGAAATAAAGAGAATTTTGATTTTTTAAAAAAGGAAAGAAAGAATGTTTCAATAAAGAGAGAAGTACTCACTGAAGCTGCAAGAGGAGGCACATCAATTTCTAAGCTTGCTTGCTGTAAACTCTTTGAGAGTCTGTAGTCTTTATTTTCACTGAAAGGTGAAGTTCTATGTGCGGAAGAGGATGAGCTTGCTCTTCTGCGACTGACGACTTTTACGCCATTGTTTATTAGAGCGTTACTGTCAGAATCACTAGAGTACTGCTGTCTGCCATCCACTTCCACATGCAGCCGTCTGCGATCTATCTGCGAGGCGCTGAAGCGGTGAGACCGCGGAAGCGAGTGGTAGTTGTCTGATTTGGTGAGGTAAGTGTCCGATCCCGACGGGAAGAGTCGCGACTGCGGGCCGTGGGAGTCCTCGTCAAAGTGATGCGCAGACTTGTGGTGCATGCGCTCCTTGACCTGCGAACTGATCTTACGCATGGGTTTCGTTTTGTGCTTGAAGCGCTTCCACAGCCCGTGCCGCTTCTTTTTCGGGACAGTGGCCGGCGTGGGAATGAGAATTCCTTCACCTTCCACCGTGCCTCTTGGTGGGTCCGTATCATATTCGCCATCATGTTCATCCGAGTCGCTGTCCATTGATAAATGAGATACACCTGGGTGTGTAGAAGAAATCAAACAAGACTACGTTCATTAAAACATACTGAATAAAACATAAACTTTACACAATCTTTCAATGTATATACAGGCTTTTAACATGTACTGCAAATTTAATCCACAAATTGATTTGCTTGGCCATTATGCCAAGATGAGACCAGTGATTTTGCACATGACATCAGCATATATTTGAAGAATTCCAAGACTCCTGTAATATCTCCAGGTCAGCCATAAAACATCTTTTCACAAGGAGGTGCCATCAAGAGTATATTCATGCCGATCATTCTCATAATTGCTGAAGGAAGATATGCCGTATACACTAAAACAACTCATAGGTCCAAGTTAAATTTGCGGGATACACTCGTCTAATCTTTGTAGGATTAATGACTACATTGCTATCGAATGTCACTCATGTGCCTTGTATAGCGCCTGCAGTAGGAAAGTCCTCCAGTAGGAAGGTGCAGCATGAGAAAATGCATCAAACTCACAACAAGTCATCGTGTGTGCATGCGTCTGTGTCCAGCAAATTCCAACACCAATATAGAAGAGGCAATATCCGTGCATCAACCGGGATGGTCAGTGAGGCATCAAGTCAAACAGAGGCAGCTCCGTAAACCAACCAGACAGACTTTTAGGGTAATTAGGTCCTCAAATGTTGAGGCACAGGCGAGAACACAACCTTCTACCGGGAACAACGCAAAACCATTACCCTATTGGTTGACTGTTACCAATTCATCGCATGTATGGTACACTTTGCTAATTACTCACAATGGCAATGTCAATTGCAAATGACAAGACATGTCAATGATGCAGTCATGCATATTGTACCTGATCGCAAATTTTACCTTGCAGCATAGATTTTGGAATACGTGTACTTCAAATTTTAATGTACTGTATGCCACTACCACTATGCATATTAAATTACAAACATTTTTCTTTTTAGTCTCTAGTTTTCGTCCATTATCACGGAAACATGATCATCTTTACAGTCATCACTATCGCCATTATCATTCTCTCCCCATCACTATCGCCGAAGCGAGAAGCTACTGAGGAGCAACTCTCAATCCTATGGTCCCCATTTTTAATCAGATGGCAGCAGTGGCAATAAGCCAGTCTGTAATTTGCTCATGTGCACATTAGGACAAATGACCTTCCTTCTGTCTCATTGGTTATATGTGCACTTTACTCTTTGTCAAAGTGATGCAATGCATAACCTTGCCCAACATAACCATTAATGGAATTAATGTTCAAATGGACAAAATGAAAATGACATGCGTAGACCACGTGACTGGACTGCCCCATTCATTTACACTTGGTGAAGCATCCATTTTTATTGCTTTGCACACAGTTGAATGCATGAACAAACCTTTTCTATTGATACTGCCAAACAAACTAGACTTTCATGAACACTTTGCTGCTGTCAGGGTATCACCCATGAGATTCAACAGAAACCAAACATGGAATATAGCAACACACACACACACAAAAAAAAATATCGAACTAGGAGATCAGCTGTCAGTTTACAGGTAAATTCTATCTCTTGTTCGCTCTTCTGCAGTGGTAGTACAAGATTTGCATATGCGTGAAACAGCTTGCATAACATTGTTGGCACACTGGCCTCTGCTTTTCACCCAAGAGTTTACCCGCCATGCCTCAAGAGTTCCCGGGGGCACTTGGGAGTTTACCAGGGACGGTTCAGGGGTAAATTTTCTGAAAAGTCATGCAGCATTTTATGTGAGTAAACTCCCGCCATGTCTTTCACACTACGAGGTCTCCTGGTCTCGCGGGAAACAAAATTTGTGGCCGCTGGCCGCGTTAGACAGGTGGCCGCTATACACAGGGTCTTTAACAGGGTTTTTCTCTCGGGGGGATTTTTCAGTTGCCGCTATAGACAGGTGGCCGCTAAGGCAGGTTTGACTGTATTACTCAATTCAAATGGACTCCCCTATAAACCTACTTAAATACTGGGGGGGGGGGGGAAACACACACACACACACACACACATACACACACACTCTGGAAAAGTGTGAACTGAGAAAAGAGGCTTTGAAGTACAGGGTCTAAATGTTTTATTCAAGCCGTGCTAGCTGTGCGATGAAAGGGACATAACACAGGATGTGAACCACCGGAGCAACAACAATGAAGGGATTATCAGATTAAGCTGAAATTGAGCAATGTTCTATCAACACATTCTGTCCATGATTAATGCCAAATTTCAAAGCAGTAGCTTTGTCCTTTAAAAAGTTATTAGACTTGAAAGTGAAGAGAGTACAAAGGATTTCAGGGAATGAAAAGGGGCCTCAAGATATACCTGATCATTCTACTCTCCTCCAAAAAGGGGTTGTAGAAAAACTGCTGAAAACACATTTTCCAAATTCGTGCTATGATCCCAAACTAAAGAATCATGTAGAAGAAACATAGCTCTTTCAGAAAATATGAAAAAAACTCAAGATTGAATTAGTTGACCCGTTTCACCTGTTTTGAGTCCTCACGTAAAATCAAGGGGTGCGACTTTTTGTTGCTTTGTGATGCACGGTCACATACACTGTATATATGTGCACACTGAACCCAGTTTATCATGGTAGCATGGTAACAGCAACTACATCCAGTGCTTGGTAACAGGCCCCAAATTACTCTATACAACTTGTAGTATGATTCTGAAAAAAAAAGAGGGAGAAACAGCTCTTTTGATGTTGTCTGAAGGCAAAAGAAAATATCATTACATTGTATCACGAAATTGATATACTACACAGATTAGCACTTGAGTCAAAATGTGGTTTTCACAGCAAGTTTTATAATGCATGTAGGCCTAGTGAGAATGGATTACTGGTAACTGAGAGCTGCCATATCGGAATGAATGAATTACAACGAAACAGGCAAAGTTCCTCATAAAGCACTTTACTTTATTATCAAATTAGAATGGCTGCCACACAGAACACAAGGTGTAACAGAGAATTCAATTATCTCCTGTCCACTCCATTTCAAATTAAATCATCACTTCTCTCCATTGTACTGTTGTCAATGAAACTGAATTTTCATTCAGGACTGGATATGTCATAAAATTCAATTACATTACGATTAGAGTACAGTTCGTGACAAATTATCGCAAGAGGTAATGTTTGGGGCATTTCTCTCTTTTAATTCACTGAGCAATGCATAAATAAGTTGATTCACCATGCATATCCTTTGTTTCCCTGCTTACAGCTGTATTCTGTCAGGCTACAAGTTCTTGTGCAAACCTTTGCTCAGTTCAGGTAATATACTACATAAAAAATCTGCGCACATAAAATTTACGGAAGTAACACACATATAATATGTACTCCATTAAGGATAGACCTAGGGATGCAAATCAAAGTTTGATCACAAAATATTCTAAGCTTTAATGAAAACATTGGAAGATTTTTCTAAATAACATCTTATTTGTATCATGAAATATAAAGTGTAAAATTTTTGAATGGGGGGGGTGGTTTTATCACTTTTGAGAGTCTTGCGATATTTTGACTTCTTTTAGACTGCAGCTCTTCTTCTGATCAAACTCTCAAAGGAAGGTTACTCTTTTTAGCATTGGGTTGAAATCTTTTGGACAAATCTTAACAGTATACTCTTCCCATCCCTACTCCGATAACTTGCTGAGCCTATGTAAAATGTGAATAAATTACAACAGACATTGTATGCTGTAGGAGCTCTTGCATATCAATGAGATGAACAGTGAAAAGCACCTGTCTTTCATCAAGATGTTCATACATTACAGAATAATGAAATTACCATTGCTGCATACACAGGGGAATTCATCAAAAATTGTTTAATCATTTATTTGTCTGTTTATAATTTTGTTTTTCAATTTACAAATTTGTTAATTCCTTTCTTTACATGGATAATACATGTTACTTGTTTCCATCTTTTATTTACCTCCTACCATTCAATTTTGTGTAAATTCATAAGAGAAGTACTTTATAGTATCACAAGTAATGGGAAAACTGCTCTCTGAACACCAATCATGTAGGAATCATACAACCGATAACATCACTCCCTGATGGCACATACACATGTCGTATATCAAATCCTTGCTTGCATGTTAATTGATGTGATACTATTATGGTCTCAAATGGATGAGGGAATATATCTAAAGGCATAATTTCCCATTTGCAGATGAAAAGAAAACCCAGCTTTAGTGCTTTGTGTGTAGGTCTAAAATGTGAGTTAGGGATAGAAACAACCAATGTAAATATTTTAATCAGTATTTAGATCAATGTTATTAAAGTATTGTTAAGTATACAAAATGTGAACAATAGTTATAATAACAATGTTTCCAGACTAAACCGTCTACAGTTATGATTTGAGAAAAATAAAGATACATGTATCTCCTTATATTTTAGGCTTTCTTGCGAACATTTTCCATAGTAGGGTGTTTTGTGATACAACTGATCTACACACACGCATCAAATGTGATATCTTGAACATCTTTTAAATCACTGCTCCCAAAGGTAAACAAGACCTTTAATGCTGAACAGCAAAGAAAGGGATGATTACACACTACAATAACCCATTGCCTAGGAATACACAGAAAATGTGATAGGTTCTACCAATTCTTTGAGAGTACAATGTTTTGTTCCTTCTCAAGCTGTCTGTTCTAAGCAGCAAAAACTTGCATCAACGGTATTTCCTTCATTCCAATTGCCAAGGCACTTTCTTTAAGATAATATTTGGCATGTAATTCTTTCTTACTTACATAACTATCTCTTATGTCATGATCAGACACATCAAATACACTTTTACATGTAGAATGCTTTCACACATACCAGGAATGCCCAATTTCAAATATTATTGTAATGACGCATCACTAGAACCACAATTCAAATTACGCATTTTTGCCATGTGCATGCACGCTGGAATCGCGGATGGTGAATTTAATCGGAATTCCAATCATATTTCAAATGACAGTCGTAAGGTATTTTCCAATGACGATTCAAAAAAATTACGGAACGAAACAGTCTACGGACTGACCTCCACATCGTGTTTTGGGGGGACAGAGCTTTCTGTCACCTTTCAACCACTTTTGCAGAAAACCTGCGCTCCTCAAATCGCCAAAAGAAATGGTTCTCGAAATCACCCAACAAACAGGGTTAGTACACATCTGCCCAGGGATGACAAGGTCTCGTATATCAAAAATCATTAATTTTCAGGTGAACAAAAAACATCAATATTGACATCAAATAATGTAGGAACACTGTTTGCATTACATTACCGGTTTCAATGTTTTGAAACTCAAATCTGCATTGGGAATTCAAAAGTACAAGTATGAAAGGCAGTTTTTGAAAATATGCCAATTGAGAAATAAGGTCTTGTCACCCTAGGGACGATACTACACGCATGGTACAAGTGTAGGTGTCCAACGCATTGACACTGTACATTGAAACCGACATCCCTCTATTTATAGCAACATGCGTAAAGAACGAACATACACACAAGACTACTTGCAGTGGTTTTCAATTCTTCACTGGGGATTTGAAAATGTCTAAATATTACTGAAAAACCAGATAATAAACAAGACCAACAGCAAAACAATGATACTGTAGATTACAAATATATGTGTTGGAAAAGCATTACGTGCACTTCACAGTATTGTCGGTAAAAAGTAAGGGTGTCGATTTCAAAATTACTGCGCAACTGAGTGCGCCAAAATAACACCCCACACATTCAAAGCAGTTATCTTAGAGTGCATAGCTCAAATTCTATTTTCAAAATGCACTCGTGAATTTGGAGTATTTTCTTCACATGTGAGTAAAATTTCAAGCACATTGTGTGATATTTTAAGTTTCTATTTTATATTATTGATATGAAAGCATTAGGGCGTCGATCGATGTATTGGACACTGCACCATACTGTAAAAGCTGTTGCTTTTGCATACAGATATTTTTGGGAATGAAGAGGTCAAAGGCATTTTTGCAAGATGTTGTTTTTTTTGCAATTTTGACTTCGAGGCTATCATAAGTGCACTAATGCCTGTCTATTTGTGATATTTTCGCATGTTGTTAAATTTGCAGCCCAACTGTGTTTCGCAAAAGAAAAAAAATGCCTGAAAAATGAAACTGCCACAGAAATTTGATGATTTTGTCAAATGAATTTCCACTGGATGTCTATAATCCTTCTTGCATACTGCACTGAATGTGCAGCTAGCCACCAAGGCTATATTGTTATTCTACATGCCAAAAATTGCGCAAATGCAGCATGCTGCCAAACCCTCGCAATGACAGAGACCTGCGATTTCCTTTAACTATGCCCCCCCCCCCTTTTTTTCCCAACTTGCAGTGTAAATGGAAAGGGTATTTAACATAAGTACCTTTAATGTCACAATATTTCCCAACAGGAATGTGCCTGATGATAAACTCTGACCTTGTCTTCCATTAGCCAGGCAAGAGTGATAAACATGAAGTACACATGTACTACTGTACATTAATAGTGCTCTGTGCAGACTTGGAGGATATAGGCCAGTACTGTATGGGGTTGATCTTACCTTGAAGTCTATTCATGCCTTGTCTCTGTGGGTGGTGGTGTGTAGAAATGCAATTGACCAGGCTGACTGATAAAAATGATTTCTTACCCACAGGCAATGCCATGCTTTGACTTCAGACATTGAAAGAGGTCCCTACTGTGATAAACACTGAGCAACTATCTACATGCCAAACAAAGCAGGCAGGGCATTGGTTCAAATGTCATCACTGTCGCAAGAAAGTCATCATCATCATCGCAAAAAAGCCATCATCATGCAAAAAGCCAGCCTGTTGATAGCTGTAATTCTCCCTTTCACCTTGGTATTGCATAAAGCTGAAACAACAATAGTAATCACGCTCACACAAGGCTTCAGGGAGTAATCCTACTCATGTTAGACGGACATTTCACAAAGCCTGTCTGTCCAAACATTATCTGACCCTGGCTGACTGCCAGCCTCCACTCACTGTTAGCACTCCCAGTCCTCTACTGAGTCACTGCGTTACCGTGGAAGCAGGATGTCTTCCACCTTTCACCTCCTAGTCCTATACTGTCCAGAAGCAAACGGATTTGATCTGAAATGAATGATGGAATACCACGAGGAAATGATGCTGCCTGGGAGGACAACCATTGGGCATGGAGGGGAGCTATTTTTAGAAGTGACACAATTGAATTTGCAGCATGCAATGGGGAAATGTTTGCCCCTCTCTTATTATTCCAGTACATCTGCATGTATAGCACTTAGATTATATTGTGTTGGCATTACAGTATCCACTGCTAGGCACAAGCACATATATTCTGAAAAGAGTTTGATAAGCAGCGTGCCATGGGAAATATATAATGTTCATCGCTCAACATAAAGAAAATATAAGGAAAATTCCACAAAATTCAATTTTTCATGAAAAGTTAAGTACATATTCCATCAAGTTGTTCTTGGCATAAAACGTGTCAATATGGATAATATCAATCCCCCTGCTTACTGAAAGACATACATGAAAGGCAAAGAGCTCTTTCACTATGCTTGAAAAGTGAAAATATGTTGAATTTGGTTTGTATTATTGTCCATAATGACATCATGAAGTGAATCTCTTTATCCAGCAAAGATAGCACTGAAACATAAAAAATGCTTAACTTTTGAATGGATTGTCTAATTTTCTTCAAACTTTGACTGATGTGTTCTACTAATATTGCTGCTTTCCCTTAATTCAAATTCATATTTGGGCTTTAGTTTCCTTTAATTGTAAGTAAGCCAGCTCATCTGTGCAAAAATGTGGCTCAGTCCAATGATGGAAACAAGTGAGGGATTACAAGGATTTGATCATCTATGTTCATCAGAGGTACAGTATTTAGCAATAAACAGACCATCTGATGTGCGAATGGTTGAACTGAAGAAATCACATCAAATAGAACCCAGTCAGAGTTTATCATCCATGAAGCATAACACTGTTCTCTGAGGAGGCAAGAAGCTGCAATATATCTTACTGCAATCATTTACCCGTTGAGGATGAGCTGATTTTCCTGTAACACGCATTTTCCATAGACACCTGCCTGAGCATACTTGGGACTATAGTCTTCAACAGATTAAACAGAGAACAAATAAAATCTTGCTTGTGATTCCTTTTAAATGCCCATTCTAATCTATTTTAACCCTTACCTTTAAATGAAGAACACTTTCACTCTTGAAAGCTTGATGAAAGTGGGAGGGCATTACAAGACTATTGCAATGCAAGACTACATGTAATTGTCTTTTCAGAGGCCCGACAAGATGGGTATGAATACAGATGGAAAACTGTCTGTACTCTCTCACAGACAATAAAAATCACCTTCACCTGATAAAAACTCCAGCATACTAGTATGTTTGTATTAACTTCTGATGGCACATCATACATGTAGTGTAGAAATTTGAAGCACACATTATTACATGCCTGTGTGCAATATGCACATCTGATAGGCAATCAACAATGCAGGTCAAGGAATTTACAATGCTGGTCTTTGTGATCGCACCTGGTTGACACATGTGAGGTCTGGGACAAGAAAGAACAGGATACAGCAACAGGAAAAAACCCTAGCAGCCTGACAGGCAATGCATTAGGACAGTTGACAAGACTCTCTGCTACTAGCATGAAGCACCTCCACTAGGAGTTTTTAGTTTACCTGGAAAGTGTAACTACAGACCATGTTACTATTGTCACTATTGGAGAGTAACATCAAATGAACACAATGATAAGAAATAAGACCATACCTAGGTTAGGGAAAAATTAATGATTTTATTTTTCATCACATAGTTGCTAGATTACGAGGGTACTTCGAGTGAGAAACTCATAGAAAATTAATGATCATGCAAATCTCACACTCTATACGATTACTTCAATTTCTTCATTGGCCACTGTCATACTGGCAAAGATCGCAAAGTTTAAGATCATGATGTCTTCGTGACCTCACGACCTTTGGTCTTCCATGCACACTGGCAGCCAAACTTCTCGATCTTTAAGTTCTCAAAGAGTGGGTGACTTGCTGGTGCGCGTGTGCAACAAAGAAGATGATAAAAGAGTGCACCATCTGACGGCTAATGATTGCGACACAATAATGCACTCAGATGCATCCCAATGAGGTACCACCCGCAAGAAAACCGTGGATCTATGCCGCAAACAAGTGGTGGATGGTCACATGACATGCTTTGCAAAGTTCCAGTTGCTAGCATTCATAGTGCCTATATTGAAATATTGAGATGATCGGCGGGGATCCATGAAATTTCTCTAGTTTGAGTGGGAAGTTTTGCAAGAAGTTTTGCAAGAAGCTTTGCGAGAAATTTTGTGGGAAGTTTGCCGTCACACTGGCAAAACTTTGACATCTTAAAGACTGCAAACTTAAACTTCATGATCTTTGCCAGTGTGACTGCGGCCATACAGATATTCTGAATAACTGTAATATAAAAACTGAAGTTATACTTCACATAAATTTCTTACTTTTGTAGGTGTAGAAAGTGCAGTTTGGGCTTCAAAGCAGACAGACAGACAGACAGAGAGATGGGGGAGGGTAGGAGAGAAGGATAACTCTGCGCTGCAGATATGCAGGAAGCTATTACAGGAAATTACCATGGAAAGTTGGCTGATTACTTACCAGCGGAAGGTCATTATCACTGCATGAGTGATCGCTGCCACTTGAGAGTGAATCACGGCAAAGGCTCATGTGCAATGTAATTTCACAGCCTCCAACAATCGGGCTTTAAAAACCAATATTGCTCTCTTTCCACCTCCCTGCTCATACAGTGTATTTTGCAAAAATGCACAACGCAAAATCATAAGTGACAACCCCCCCCCCTTGTAACAAAATATTATTTTTAAAAAAAAATCAGCAAACTTGCACTATTCTGACTGAATCAGTACCCCCAATATTTCTTATTTTTGCAGCAAACACTAACTAACGTTAAATATTTAGTAAAGAAGATATTTTTTTGTTGTTCAAGAATTAACAGGATATAATGCTCACTTCCCGGAGGCGCTATCATTATTGTCACCTTGCATCATTCCCTGATAGCAATTCTGAAAACAACATGTTGAGCTTTAAAATTCTTGTACCTTGCTCACCGTTTTGACAGGGAGTTACCGGGTAAGTGATCTGCTAGAGTAAACTTTAGCACAGAGTGGGATGCTCTAATGAGTTTTCTTAGTATGAAAACTCACATTAACTAGAAAAGGATGCTCTAATGAGTTTTCTTAGTATGAAAACTCACATTAACTAGAAAAGCACTCTGAGAGCGCAGACCTCCGCCAAGCATGCAGCTCATTTCCACCACTGATCTTATTCTTCCATAGAGATATCAGTGATTTCCACCCATATGTACTTATAGCATCGTGTGCTGAAAGTCGCACGATTTCCCAACAGAGAAGCCTTTGTTACGTCACAAACCCTCAGCTGCACGGCGCGCCTCGTCCTAGCAGAAACTAGAGCACGCACTCTAGTGCGCGCATGCAAACCTCAAATACGTGCAGCCTGAACTCCCAAATTCATTGACCCTACCTGCCAAAATATCAAAAATCCTTCATAAATTCCCCAAAAATTCTCGCATCACCACAAAAAGTTCATCGTTTGTTACTTGTGTCATTCTCAACCTTTCCTGCAAGTTTCATCCCAATCCGTTAACTACTTTTTGAGTTATTTTGCACACGGTCAAACGAACGAACACACAAACCAACGGTAACAAAACATAACCTCCTCCCTTGGCAGAGGTACTATGCAAATCTACAGCCATAGGTCTACACAGGATTGGAAAATTGAGACAAGTTCTCGATAAAGCAACTACAGAAAAACTGGTTCATGCATTTATTTTTAGTCATTTGGATAATTAATGGTTTGCTCATTGGAGTTCCAGACTCTCAGCTGAAAGGGCTCCAACAGATACAAAATTCAGCAGCAAGGCTTGTAACACACAAAAGGAAATTTGATCATATAACTCCCATTCTTCGTAGTCTTCATTGGTTGCCCATATGAGCTCGTATCAGGTTTAAGATTTCGACCCTTGTATTCAAATGTTTTCATGGAAATGCCCAGGGCTGCATATCTCAATGAACTCATCAAGCCATATCATCCTGGTCGTAATCTGCGCTCAAAATAAATAAATCTCCTCTCTGAAATAAGTGTCAAATCTAAGACATTTGGTGATAGGGCTTTTGGAAAAATGGCACCCTCATGATGGAATAATCTCCCTCTCAGTGTTAGATGCATTTCAAATTTTGATAAATTCAAATCTGTGTTAAAAACTCACCTTTTTGATAATTGTTGATTAAATGTTTGAATAGAGAAATATGTGATAGATTTTGTTTTCATTAATTTTGTACATGCATAGAGACTATCTTATGGTATTATGTGTTCTAAGAACTGACTATTATTATTATTAAAAATCATAGAACTGCTGTACTACCAGCATTTGTAGAAATAGTAATTTCAGCTACAATTTTATTGGTACCGGTATCTTGGTTTATCAACACACTGCAAAGATTACACTGATCACTGATTGCATTTATCAATTTTCAATATGTTTCAAACATGTTTCAATACCCACTATCAAAAGGTGCTTGTTGTTTTTTTCAACTCTGTCAGGAGTCAATTTGTCACTGCGCAGCTCCATTGTACAGCTTGACCCGAAGAGCAGAGATGTGTACAGCTGTAGTTTTAGCAGTGATTGGCATGGGCAGGTCCAAGACAATAAGGCATTTCCAAACAACTTGGTGTTTATCAACTCTACAGAAACAAACATGTTTCTGACAAGTACATGATAATATGTGACAGTGCACCTCAAAACAAACAAAAAGTCGCCAGACATGAATTTTTAATTAAGACCATATTCTGAAAGAGCAGACTTTAAGCTTTAAAATGATGTATAACTCAAATCAAATGGACTCTCCTAACCTATCTAAATATTGGAAAGAAAGCACAACCTCAGAAAAAGTGTGAACTGAGAAAAGAGGCTCTGAAGTACAGTGTCTATTCAAGCGCTTAATCTTTACCAAACCGTGCTGGCTGTGCGATGAATGGGACAAAACACAGGAAGTAAACCACTGGAGTAACAACAATGAAGGGATTATCAGATTAAATTGAAATTAAGCATGCCTCATTAACACATTCTGTCCATAATTAATGCCCACTTTCAAAGCAGTAGCACTATCCTTTCAAAAGTCATTAGAGTTTAAAGTGAAGAGTGTGGACAAGGTTTTTCAGAAATGAAAAAGGGATTCTGAAGGCACACCTAATCACACTATTCTATCAAAAATGTTCGAGATAAACTGCTAAAAAACACACTTTCCTGCCCGTTTTATGATACCAAATTTTAGCATAATGTAAAAGAAGACCTGCTCTTTCAGAAAATATGAAAAAGTCAAGTTCGGCTAGGTTGACCTATTTCACTTGTTTTCAGTCCTCACGCAAAATCAATGTGTGCGACTTTATGTTCGTTTTGAGGTGCACGGTCACATATTATGCATGGCACTTTTCCGTTGTTTCAAAAATGTGTTCCTAACCCCAAAATCAAAACAGCTTTGCATTCATCAACTGACCAAAACTCCCTGAAAGTTGTTTGGAAACATTAATTGTGCACACCAAAAGTAAGTTCATTAATACACCCTAACAGCCTTGCTACCTTGCAACATAACTTCACTATCAAACCAACATGGTGATGGTGGTGTTGTCATCTTGGTATACTCCAAAAGCTGTCTCTGTGAAGCATCAAATACACTCTGTAAAGGATGCAAAAAGCTGGCAGAGCTCTTTGATTTACAAAGAATGAAATCTTACTATGGCCAAGCATCAGACCTTATTCCCAAACAACAGGGACTACATCAGCATAACAACAAACCTGAACAAAGTAAATAGGCAACCAAAAAGACTACAAAGAGATACAAGATGCATCAAGAGGGGGTGGTGGAAGGGGTGGTAGGGGTAGCAGGAGGGGGAACAGATGACGAGACTGCAGATAGCACCATGGCTGGGCTATAACCAAAGAAAGGAATATGTCCAAGACAGACAATGTGCTCAGTTACTCAATGTTGTCACATCCAAGTTGAGTTTGTTGAAATGTTGAAGTCAGACTAAAATTCAGATCTTCAGTTCTAATCTTAACCACAAAAAAAGGAAGGATAGGTTTTTTACAGTACTTTGTATCACTGTGCTGTTTATTAATGGTGGAGAGGTTTACACTGTAGGACCATTATGTTCTGAGTGCACAGGAACTACATTGTACAACTGTAGGGCAATAATTTGTACAAGGATAAGTGTCAACGTACTTCGCAGTGACACTGGAAGTTATACCTGGTAAATTTCAAGATCAACCGGACTTGAGGTTTATACTTGTTCCTCATTTGGTGGTATTCAAACCCATTAATTACATGAACAGATCCTCAGAGAGCAAAGGTACGACAAATTTTGTCTGAATACAAAACGAAGAGTGTTTACAGAGATGATTTCACAATCTCGTACTGCAGATACCACAGTGTGGCTACATGTAGGTTTTTGAGTGACCTTGTTCCTTCACGTAAATAGGTCAAATTGCACATGTGGAATACGATTCTATTCAGAGTGCTATCTATGCCATTTTATGCAGCTCCAACAGTAGCAGCAAACATTTATAAGGCTGACACAGAATCTACATTGTACCTCAAATGGCTGTCAATGACAAAACATACCCTACCTTATTTGAAAAGTGAAAGCTTTATTAATGCAGCGTTAACCCATCAGCTTTTACATACAATGTACCTAACATTTTACACACCAAGTTCAGAATCAAAATCTTTGAGAGATCCAAACACAATAACAACGCTGGACGAAAATTTCCTTTTATCCATCATATTGAAGACTAAGGACGGCTGAAGATAAGAACATCATCTACATCCTTTTATAACAAATCCTTACAGATTAAATTTAGTTTTTAATGTCTGTTCTTGCTCTTTTTTACCTTAGAATACCTCATAGCTTTTTGCTGCTACAGTTACCTCACTTCATACAACACACACACACAAGCATTCCTCTGTGGCCATTCATCTTACTTGTAACTTGTCTAGCTGCTACTTGGGCCATGAAACTCCTTCAGTTTGGAATAACAAAAGGTGCGTACATCACAACTTTACAGGCTTTACAACCAAAGATACAGAGGTAAGGTTTTCTTTTGGGTTCTTTTTATAAAGTGCTTCCCTCACAAACCCCTGAGCTGTGAGTGTGTGGGTAAGAGAGAGAGACAATTTTGATGCAAATGCTGCACGGTATGCAACAACTGTCCATATCATTGTCATAGACCTGTAAAAAACTGCCTGTTAATACAGTGCAACTTCACTTTATGAATCACTTTCAAATAATCAAATGAAAAATACCCCCCAATGGTACTAAAACCACAAAGCATTTGACAATACCTTCACACAGTTTATCATATCTGTTGAAAATCAGCATGGAGATAACTGTCACCCACAAAGGTCCACAGCCTTGAGCATTTCCTCAGCATTATCAGTATCACAGTCACTAACCTGTTCTGTAAGGGAACCTGGCAGCCTGTGTATTGAGTCTATATGGGCATTTCAGAATTCAGTATTTGTTCACACATCATTCGTTGAATTTATAATACACTCTTCACCCTCAAAAACTTGCAATGGGCTCTTTCAGATTGCCACTTGAATAAACACAGCTTTAGAAACAAGTTTTGTGCTAAATTGAGGTGTTGGTTTTTTTTCAAGTTTGAAATGAAAAGCACTTGAGTGTGATTTCTCCCACAATGTGCTCTAGAATCATGTAGGACCAATCATGGTCAGGTACTTTGCATGTTCATGTTTTGATTGATACTGGGCATCTTCTGATCTAATTAGGATTTAATAGCAGTTCAATTTCTACAGCATGATGGAAGAGTTAGAGTTCATACTTTGTTCCTTTATTCACTTCGTTCATGGTGCTTGCATAATCTTTTAATACAACTTATTTCTTGAAGTCAATGTACTAGCAGTTGCATATTGGTTAACTCTTTAAATGCCAGACTCAGTCGAAGGTGTGCCAAGTTTGCTTATTTTGTTCAAATGCATAAACCTGCCCAAACCAATCTATAAATCGCCACATGCATTGCATGGTGATGGAAAGTCAAGCAGTGTTGCCTCGGGTTTTGTTTGTTTGTTTGTTTGTTTGTTTAGAGGAGATTGTAATTTTCTGTCACAGTTGTGTCAGAAAAAGTCATGCCTCCCAGACAGGACAGTGATAAAGCTATACAGGACAATTGAAAGAAAAATAATCATAGATTTGTCATAAAATTTACAATTGTACATCATAGCAAAGCTTGGCATTTTGAATTTCTCTACAACTGTGCACATTTATTGTTTTGTTTTGTTTTGTTTTTGATAAATTTTGTGATCTTTCTGTTTAATAAAGTTATACTCTGCACTCACACGTGTAACCCCAGGGTGCTCCATTATACACGTTTATACTGTGGGAGCTGTTCAGGCTGGTCGCAGTTAAAGGGATTGTATAGTTTGGGTTGTGACCTAACTTCATGCACAACTTCTAACATTTTTTTTTTTTTTTTGCTAAGATAAGAAACCTCCTCTGAAATATGAAAGACCATATGATTTCAAGAGGAATTCAGGTTTTATTTGATGAAAATTGGTTATGAAATGGTTGAGATATCCAAAACAAACTGATCCTAATAAAAGTTGGGACCCACTTTTTATTACGATCATTTTGTTTTACTTTGTTTTTTAATGTCTCAGCCATTCCGTAACCGATTTCATCAATTAAACTCTGAATTCCCCTTAGATTGCTATGTTCTGTACTATTTCGTAAGTGGTTCTTGGTATCCTGCAAAAAAGTTAAAAGCTCAATCCTATTAATACACCAAAGCCTCCCATCTGCATACAGTGTGCCAACTTTCTACTAGCTTTGGAGAAAATGGAAGCACTGCAAAAAAAGTTCACATTTCATAACATTCAAATTTATTTCCTAGCTGATTTGAAACATTATCTTCATTGTGCTAGGCAACTGTATGGTCACAAAAAAACCTGAACCTGTGTGGTGGAAAATCAATTCCACACTGCACAAATGAATAATTTTTGGCATGTTACAAAGATGTATGCATGATTAGGGCATCACATCAATAGCAGAGTTTACTTTAATCAATGTCTGAAGAGGTATCTGAGAGCAAGTGAGTCCATTACTCTAACACCTTCTGTGCCAATATACACGTATGAGTCAAATGTGCACAAAATTTTGCACACAAATCTATGAAAAGGTAATGAAGGTGACACGCAGAGGATTAACCCGTCGAGGACATGTCGGAAGTATACTTTGGCAAGGGTCCATGGGAAATGTGTGTTGTAGCAAAATCAGCCCATCCTCAATGGGTTATGAAGGATTTTTCTTTTAATATATGAATTGAAGCAATCCTGAAATACAGGAAGACAGAAATAAATTAATCCCTGTTGTAGACATTCAGCACGACTATGAAATAAAAATCTGCGTGGCTGATGGAATACATTTTTATCAAATCTCAAGTTTGTTAATCGTAATCGATGTGAGTTATAAAGCAAAGCAAATAATTATCTTCTATGTCTCGTGCAATGCCAATGGTCTAAACATCGCCTCGGCTCGGCGATCCTTGAGGTATCACTTATCAGCCCTCGCCTTCGGCTCGGCTCGGCCTGATACTAGAAATCTCGCGGATCACCTCGGCGATGTTAGATTGCACCATCGGCATCGCTCTCGCAGTCGATTATTATTTGCTTTTACTAAAGTCCCTGTGATACCGGTATAATTTAGTAACCGTTGTCGATCTCGAAATTAGTGGTGGTTACTGCGGTAGCCAGTAGTGTAATAATGTAAATAACAAAACAAAGTAAATTTACCTCAATTCTGCGGTGAAAGACGGATCTTCACTTGGAAAAGCCCACAGACAAAAACGTCTACACTAATAATACGAAACTGTCTTCGTTGATTCCCGGTGCGGTAGTGTCATCACTGCTCTGCTTGATAATTAATCAGTTGGTTAGATATCTACACTCTACTCACTCGTTGACATGACCTAGTAAATTCAATCCAAAATTGTCCAATGGAAACTTTTAGCAAAGTACGTCCACTTTGCGGTAGGTCGGAAGTGCCGCTACGGCGCTAGTATGAGTAGCTAGCTCGTGGTAGGTTATTGCTGTTGCGATGCACCCATCTTCCGCTCAATGCCCGTGCACATCGTTACCCCACCGGTTGTGCACGTACCGGACTATTGACTTGGTCGGGGTCCTATCTACTGAGCTACCTTTGCTGCTGGAGCGATCGAGCAGTGTACGAGCAGGGAGGTGACACCTTCCTGGTACGAGCATATGATGTGGTCCAAGGCAAGGGCAAGGGTGTTTGGACACACGGCTGGTGACTGATGGATGATGGTGAACGGACAATAGACAAGTTTAATATATGGAGGTATAGGGGGTGAAAGGGAGAGGATCGCCGTCTTCTTTCCTCCTCTTCCTAACCATTTTTACAGTCATTATTATGGATAAACACAGACCTCCCGCCATTCCCTACAGTGTCAGTGCAGCGGCACGAAATACGCACAGAAAAACAGACAAACAAACAAACCCGGCTATTTTGTGTGTTTTTGTGTTGTTGTCTTTTTATCCATCCCTGACAGAGCAGAGCGCCTCTTTGCACTTGTTTCTTTTCTCTTCCAATAACGATGAGTGCCTGATGTACATGGTCTATAACATGTAATTAAAAGCTTTGAACTGATATTTACTGAAAATGTTTATAGTGCACTGGCGTAAATTACGCCTATCTGATCTGACGATGCATCCCAACATCAACCGGGCATTTCGGGCAAGAGCCACATCGTAGGCCTACATGAATCGTTAATTACCATCATTACGGCTCAAGGTTCATCACCCATTTTGCAGTGATCGCACCAGGTAATGGTTGACTGCATGCCCTCATCCATGGGACTAAACGTACAGTAGGGCTCATACCAGTGGCGGATCCAGAGGGGGCGCGACCCCTCTGTTCTCTATTCAATGTGATACTATAGTATATAGTTGCAATTTCATGCCCCTTTATATTTCGTTAGCAAACAAACGAAATGAATAGAAATATTGAAATGAAACCCGGAAGTGGCACCAGAAACATTAGTTGCACCCCCCCCCCTTTACAGGTTTTCTGGATCCGCCCCTGTATATCATGCATCCAGGGGCGTGAACTGGGGTGGGAGGGAGGAGGGTGTGGTGGATTTATCCCTGTGTCCCACCTCACAAGATGGGGGGTGGCATGAACAATCATCCTCCCCCCTCCCCCGGCTTTAGGGGAGACATAAGTTTCATGAGTCTTATTCTGTATGCTAGTGTATATACACTTCTTCTCCTGGTTCATTATTGTAATTACAGTAGTTATCATTATCATTATTATTATCATTATTATTATTATTATTAACATTATTATTATTATTATTATTATTATTATCATTATTATTATCATCATCATTATCATAATCATTGTTATCATCATTATCATTGTCAACATCTTCGTCGTCGTTACCTTGGACGCTTCTGATCCCTAATAACATTTTTTTTATTGCGCACACAATACGGATCTATTTTTCTCACTTTTCTGATTAGTGGCTACATTCCTCATCAACCACAGGGCCCTGTTTTATGAAGAGTTAAAATTTATTATAAAGTTTATTTCAACTGTAAGTCTATGACAGCCTGTGTGAAAGGAAATTTAAAATCGATTTTATCTTTTGATAAAACGGGGCCCAGGTCTCTATTCAATGTGATACTATAGTATATAGTTGCAATTTCATGTTGTCGTTTATGTACATCAAATAATAAAAGATTTAACATACAGTGTTATACAATCACTTTGCATACAGTTCATAAACTGTTGAGAGGACTTTTAGACCTCGAAAGCCAGGCAGAGTAGCACAAAATAAAACCATTAATGTCAATCATTTTCATTTGCTATCAAACTTATATGGTATCGACCAATACTCAGTAAATCATAAGTAGAGAAAGTAAACTCGATATACGGTAAAGAAAATCTTTATTGGCGGAAACCAGACACCATCTCAGCAAATCAAAACTTCACGCTTCAACTGACCCTGTCCCTGTGAGTTTAGGGCCTTCATAAAATTATACTGATTGTTTGGTTTTGATTGTGGCGTTGTTTTTATTTCTACTCGGAAATTCCTCAAACACTAAGCACCGCCGTTTTTCCAACCATTCATTCCAATCATGATAATTACCTTAAGCTCGCTATGATTGGAACAAAAACTCATGCTATAACATAGGGTTAGTCATTGATAAGGTCTTATGATAATCATCATCAATTTTGCAACCATACATCCTCCATCGCTCCTCTCATCTTTGTAGGCCTGTATTGCTGCTTCTTCATCATTATGAACCACAGAGGTCCTTCCCTGTTGTATTTTACTAAAACATCGATTTTGTCTCGCTGAATTGAAGTCTTTGCAAAGTTTTAAACGTTACCGCTAAATGAATTCATGAAAAGTTCAACAATTTTTTGTTTGTTTGTTTTGTTTTTGTTTTGTTTTTTTGCCAAAGAATGATGTTGCTCTGTAAGCCATCACAAGAGGGCGATAATCAAATTGATTTGTACAACTCTCCACTCCATTGTCGCTATTTTTTTTTTTTTTTGGTGCTAAGATTACAGTATGTCGCTATCTTTCCTGGTAAGTTCTTTTTTTTGGGGGGGGGGGGGCACGCTTGTATTATGTGATTGCATAAGGTGAGATTAGAAAAGTGCTAGTATGACAAATTCCATGTACAACCAGTAACACTAATTAAGAAATCGTATATTCAGATATTTGACGATCCGATGGTACATAGCAGTGCTTGCCAATCAAGGTGGTCGTCTTTCTGTTACTGGCTATAGATGGGGTACTGACAGATTTAGTAACTCCAACCATGGACCCTACACCCAGGGTCCATGCTCCAACGGTTGCACCTGTCGATTGTGGAAACATTATTGATCTGAGATAATGGTCGTACATGTCTTTCTCAAGTTATCAACATTTTACATAAATAAAATTCAGGCCCGGTGCTGCGTATCTAAAAGTGGGGGGTGGGGGAGGGGGAAGTTGCCACTTCCGAGTTTCATCAGAGTTTCTGGCTAAAACTATGAGCAAAGGTGACTCAAAAAGAACTATTCATCGAGGAGCGCAGCCCCGAAGTGAATAGTTCTTTTGGAGGTACCGAGGCCCATACATAATTTAACCAAAGGCTCAAAATTAGACAAAGTCTATTTGTATTATATTTTGGATCAAAAGATTTTTAAAAATGGAAAAATGTGAGGCGAGAATTCGTGTGATGAATGTGTTGTTGTGTTGTAAAGGGACAGAAGCAGCACACGATGTCAGAATTGCTTTGTGATGTTACAATTGTTTTGTTCATAAATGTTACTACTTAGTACATTTCACAGAGTGACGGTGCGAACCAAATTAGCGCAATGTCAGAATTGCTTTATGACGTCACAATTATTTTGTTAGAAATTGATACATTTCACAGAGTGACGGTACGAAGTTGTGCGTAATTTTAAAAATTGCTTTGTGGCGTCACAATTGTTTTGTGAGAAATGTATTGTCACATTTTACAGTACGACGCAGTGCCCGATGTCAGAATTGCTTTGTGATGTCACAATTGTTTTGTTTTTTAAAAAAAAAGGCATGTTACATATCACAGAGTGACGGTACAAAAGCTGCGCACAATTTCATGATTGCTTTGTGACATCATTACCTCCGCCAAGAGCTGCCAAGGGAGGAGGTTTTGTTTTCATCGGCGTTGGTTTGTTTGTTTGTTGGTTTGTTTGTCCGGGTGCAAAATAACTCAAAACGTTGTGAACGGATATGGATGAAATTTACAGGAAAGGTTGAGAATGACACAAGGGACAGATGATTAAACTTTTGAAGTGATCCGGGGATTTTTATGGATTTTATGAAGGATATTTTGATATATATATATATATATATATATATATATATATATATATTTTTTTTTTTTTTTTTTAGGTTTGCATACGCGCACTAAAGTGCGTGCTCTATAGTTCTCCATAGATGTCAGGGCCGGTGAGGCGTGCAGCCCAGCTAGAAGTTGATGACGTAACAAAAGGCTTCTATATTGGGAAATCGGGCGATTTTTAACATGCATGGGACTATCGTACGGGAAAATCACTCTTCAGATCAGTATGAGAGAACAAGATCAGTGTTGGAAATCTCAGAGAGTGCTTCTCTAGTTTGCAAAGCTTCATGGAGTGTCAAACATGCCAACATTCTGACGTAGTTGAAAATCACGTGAGGCTTTTTCAAGCCAATCACTGGAGGATAAATTTGTATCCAAAATATAGATAAAGACATTCCAGCTGAGTGTATACGATATTCCTTCGAACCTGAAAGTTACACAAAAGAAACAACATTGGAGAAGGTTTAGCTTCCTGAAAGAATTTAAGCGACTATATACCCAGAGATGGCAAGTTCAAAACAAATTTATGAGTGAGATTTTCATGACTTGGCGTCTCGGCGCTCGCGCCGAACGAGGGGGGGGGGGGGGGATGGTGTACATGTCCCCCTCCCACAGTAGGGAGCTTTCTTTTTTTCTTCTTCTTCTTCTTCTTCTTTTTTTTTTTTTTTTTTTTTTTTTTTTTGGTTATTAGCTCTTAATAATGCGATCTGGTACATACTTAAGTGACTATTTTTTACTAATTTTGAAAAACAAAAGGGAAATATACCTTCAATTGCAACTATCACTTTAATCCAATATGCTCCTTATTTTTGGCCCAAGTTGCAGACTTCACCCGATGCGTGAGAGAGAGAGAGAGAAAAAAAAAATGGGTGCCATGCCTGAGATCGTGAGACAGGCCCTAAATGCGTGAGACTTGGTAGCTCTGTATACCTGCATGTTTATGTTTGATGATGGATCGATGCAGGGATGCGGATTGACAGACAAAACAAAAAGAGGTAGTTTTGTCGATTTTCCGGTCCAGGGTCTCCATCTCTCACCATCATCTTTTCATGATATAAACAGGGAAGGTTGTGATTACTAATACCACCAGTACATTTGGTCTCCCTCAACACCCTCCTCCTCCATTAACCCCCACCCCCATCAACAAAACAGTAATTTTCGAAATCTTGGAAAACAAAACACATGCTAAGAATGTGACTGAAGACAGTGACAGAATTTTGATAGTCGAATCCAAGTGAAGTGAAGTTGTGGCTGTGATTGCAGTCTGATTGCCTTACTAAAAGTGACAACAATGCATTCTCATCCACGAAGTTGCGTATTACGATTGTTTGTATGATTGACTCTTTTCTTGAGGTATATTGACAACAGAGATAGCGCTGCGTAGCTCCAGTGTGAATGCATACTACGTAGAATGCTCATATGAAAACTGCTAGAAGATCCTTTGCTTGAGCTTTGCGAGCTGCTGCATTGAACCCGTGTTATCTAGATCTACTGCATGCTGACCCCGCTTGCGTCGAGCTAGCTAGCTAGTGTGTATGGCTCGAACACTGTATGTTGATGCGGACATTCTTTGTTTACACGACTTGGAAGCATATCGGGCCGTCAGGTGAGTATTTTACGGGAGCAATTCGGCAGAGTTATTTCTTCATGAGATGCAAACATGATTAGGGAGCACTGGTATCCATTATTAATTCTATGCGCATTATATTTTGAAAGGTTTCTCAGAGAGCAGGTCGCATACACAGCCCTGTTGCTGTCTGTAGTCGCACACAGTCTAGCCACGGCCACAGTCACAACACGCAAACGTACCCAATCCTTGTACCAAACATAGGCAGCGGCTCTGGGAGCTAGCTAGCCGTCGATTGGACTATACAATGCAAACCACACACCGGAATGGCTGTCTCAGCTCCTCCTCCTTTGTCGTATACTCATTGCTGTGACATATTGAGTAAATTTATTTTGAGTTTTCAATTAATGTTCAGCTGAGCCACGAGAGATCTCATCAAAATAACCATTATTTCATTCAACTCATTTCTAACAAGGCTACCAGGGTATAAAGAATTTACTATTGTTTTCGATTCAACCCCTAACGTTACAACGAAATTATAATCTACTGTAAATTTAGACCTTGCATTGTTGTAATATCAAGTTCTAATTCTTATTCATGACTCTCCAACACCCTGGAAATAGAAGATTTGATGTATGCCTGAAGGAGTATGCGTGACATGACCATATTAAATTGACAAGCAAAGTCTATACCAAGTTAACTTATAACTATAGGCCCTAGACATGGTCTATGATACACGGCCCAGCCCAGTAACTGTTAGCTGTCTGCACTGCACACTTCTTTGATTCTGCTTTCATTACCGGTACTATGGAAGTGCAGACACACTGTTTTTGTGTGGGCAGGTGTTGGCCACTTCACGGAGTTAGAACCCTGCTCTTTGATCATATAATATGCAAGGAAAAAAAGCATGATTTTTACTTGCATGATTTGTGACTCGTACATGGGACCTCCATTTTATGTCCTATCCGACTTCGAAGACCAAGGGACAGTGTTTTGTCTCTTTAGAGGAGATGGTATGATTACACATAACATTGAGACCCGGGAATCAAACCCAGGTCAATCGGATAGGAAGGCAGACGCACTACTGGCACAGTCATATCACTGCCCTTTTAGACCATTTTTGTCTGTTAAAAAAAAATTGTAGTCCCACATATTCATAATTATTTATGCTGCATGCATAGTATGTATAGTAAGGGTACTAGGTCTCGCGCAGGGACTTAATGATCGCGCATAGCGTAACTGCGTATAGCAAGCAATATTACGCGTAGGACTAAGCGCAAAATTTGCCGATACGCCCATGGAATAAAAATACCTGACAACCGCTAAACATGAGAAGGAAGCAGGTAAGAAATTTTGATATCAAACAAATTTTTTACTAAATTTCCAATTGTTTGGAACAAATTTTTCACTCAATTTCCAATTTTTTACCTTATAATTTACCTACCTTAGCTTAAAATCTTTTTTTAAGGGTGTTGTAGCCTAGACGTGTCGTCTCGCTTGTCACATTCGTATGATCGTAACCGATAGAATTTGTAATTTGTTCGATCGATCGTTTATAATATTCTACGAAAGCCGAAGCACGCTACAGCCACAGAGAGGGGCAGACACTTTCACGCATGAAACTACATAGGGCAGCTGCGCGATCTTTACATACCCCGAGAAATTGAACGCATAAAATTAAGTCCGACATACAAACGGCGACAGCGCACTACTCCGTCATCGTATCATCAGGAGATTCTGGGAGGTGATTTTTCTGCATTTTCGTGATATTTATTGAGAAATTCAGGTACGATTGTGGAATAATTTTTATTATACGAGCATCACAAATTTTCGTGCGCGACATCTAGACCCCTCAACCATACAATGTATGAACTGGACCCAACCCCAGTGGATCAAGACAAAAGTAATTATGTTGTCCCATTGCTATACTTGTCCACAAAATTAGACAAGATGATTTTCTTCTCCAAAAAGCACCTCCCCACTCAATCTGTCATATAGGACCTAGATGTCATACTGTAAAAGTGGATATTTTCGCGCGACTAATTTTTCGCGCTTGGCCGGGTCAGAAGAGTTTCGCGTGTTTTAATTCCGCGGAATCTAGACATCATGCACAGGAACATATGGCAAGCAAAAATATTCGCGGGATTTTATTTTCGCGCTAGTTTCTGGTTGCGCGAAATGCGCGAAAATTTCAACACCGCGAAAATTTCCACTTTTACAGTAATTGCATTATTGGAGTATCGCACCAAGGTCAATAATGAATGGCTGTTCATCTGATGCCATTGAAGTTGATAGAAAGAATGCATTTTAACCATTGAACTCTGAGGAATTCTTTCAAACAGACAAAGTGAAAAAAGTTACATTGAAGCTAAAACAAAGAAAGTTTTGTTATTGTATGGTTTGTCCATGATTTTTTGAGGAACAATAAGAATAGTCAAGTAATCATGTGAAGCAGTGATGTTATTACTGGTACTGCTTATAAATTTCTTTTGAATGCACTGATGTATGATTTCAAAATCTTTGGTGGTTTATGATGTAGGTACTACAACATGTTCTCCCTTGAAAGTCATTGTTGGGTTATATGAATGATTTTAACACAGAGGATATTATCCATTTTACTTTGTTAAATAAAACCCAATAAATCAAGAGCTTGCTCCCATTGAAAAATTGAAAAATGATTTAGATTTAGCACCTTTTGGAAGCTTTTGGGTGCATGCACCATGATATTTGAGCAAATCACCCTGGAGGCTTGTCCACCAAGCAGGGCATTGTGCAAATTACAGTAATAATGAATAAGCCTCTACTAGCTGCTCCTGTCTCAAAGAGGGAGAATGAATGAGGAAGAAAATGTTCTGCTAAACTTCTGAGCACTTCAGAGTACATTGCACGAGACTTCCTGAAATATGAAAGTATGAAGTCAAGGTGGAAAAGGTACTTTGGAGATATTCTGCTCAAGAAAGAGAGTAGTCATTAGCTGTCATGTTGTGTACATTCTCCTTTTGATTATGTTCCTTCTAGTTCAGATGCTCTATGATAGTAGTTTTTGCATTTAGTGCTACAGATCATCGAAATAGGTTCTCTTGAAAAGCTGTGAAAAGCTGCACATATCAAGTTGATGGTCATATTAGTCAGAGTTATGAGACAATGCTAACCTATAATCCATACACATAACTTACTGGAGGTGTTTGTCTTTATTGTTTTGTTTTTCTCTAGGCCTGTGAGTAGTGAATGCTGCTCCCAAGAACCAAGACACAGCCACTGTGCTGCCATGAACGCTATTTGGAGCAGTGGCAATATTTGACATCTGTATACTTTTCTCTACCAGTAACAGCCATGAATTCTTCAGGCCGATCTGCAAAACTGTTAGGTTCTTTGCTGTACTGATGTAAGTTCAGCAGCAGTGTGTAGTCTACGTGTTTACTAACGCGACACAATCTACTACCCGTACTTGAGCAAAATGGAACAGGCAATCTGCAAATGAGACTTGGGCTTAAACATCTAACTGCCAGAATAGTTTTGACTAATGCATGCCATTGACATCCCTTGTGCATTCAAGTTTCCTGTCTCCTTGACGCTAATATTTTTAGTCTGGGTACATGTGTGAGCAGGAAAGAGGCCAAAAAAATTAAGCCTGCCATGGAAGGGTGGAGGGATGAGCGATTCTGGGCTCATCAATGGAGTGATCTACACCATAATTCGTCCGACAGGTATCCTACCTACTGCTGACATGGGGGACTCTGTTGTCAGGACAGAAATAAATAGCTGCCAAAGGCAGGATTGTCACTCATCATTACAACAACGTAGACCAGAGCTGAAAGGAATTGGAGATGGAGTAGCAGCAGGGAACTTGTGCCATAATGGGGCCTCAAATTTTGATGGCCACCAGTACCAGAACAGCTGTGGCTGTGATCCCCCAAAGTCAAGTGATGGCTCGGACAAGGTCTTGGAACCAAGTGATGAACAGCAACCAGAGGGTGCCACAGAAGTAGGCTTCTCCAACATTTGTGATGCTCCTACACTGGCAGATGAGTCTGAGAAACCAACTTCAATGCAGGCAGGCCATATGGTCACAGGACATTCCTGTGTTAAGTGCTTGGACACCTGTGTGTGCTTCAATCGTGAAGGCTCAAGATTCTTGTCACCTGGCATCAGTGATGCCTGCTCCTCATCTCCTCGGATGAACTCACCACTGAGTGACACTGGACAGCAACCTCTTTGCCAACTGGAACCAGTGTCTATGAGATCAAGTGAGAATTTTAGTGATGGGAGGTTGGTCTTGTCAGAAGACCAGGGGCAATCATGTCATCATCAAAGCAATGATCTTCCTCCACCTGATAGTCAAGAAACTGCCAACAGTAGCAATTCTGTTATTTCAGACTCGTTCTCGGCCATTTATGGATCAAACCAATGCAGTGGTGTAGAGAGTGCCTGTACAATAGCAGACTTAGTGGAGCAGTCAGTGTGTGGAGAATTACGACTTTGTGGACCACAATCTTCTCGAGCTGTTGAGGAGCATCTTAAAATACCTGACCCCATGGGTACCTGTAGTGATGTGACAAGAGAGAGAACTTCTGATCATTGTATAGTAGATGAGGGGATTGGTACCACTAGCCACAAAGATTTTCCAGTTTTTGCTAACAGTGAAGAAACCCATACCAGTGAGCAGAAAAGTGCAGATCCCACAATTACACAAGTAGTACAAACCAGGTGTCTGGATCAAGTTGTCAGAGACAGTGCAGCAGAAAGTTCACCAGCATTTGAGAGTCGGCACAGTGATTGCCCTCTACCAAGTAAAGGGAACATGAGTCTCCCCAGAAAAAATGATGAAGGAGCAGTTGAAAATGTGTCTGCTGAAAAATTTACATCAGATGCAGCACTTGGGGAGTATTATGAAGAGACATTAGCAGGAGAGGGGATTGTCAAAAGCGCAAATGAATCTGAACATTCTGTAAGGGATGCTGTTATTAAGCAGACAGGTGAAATTGAGAGGACTAAAGGGAGGATGAATTCAGAGCATTCTCATGACCACTCAGGAAATGGCAGTCAAGTCGGTTCTGAGATAGATACTGGGAATTCTCCATACATGTCACAAAAAGGAGCAGAAAATGAGATAGACTTCAGTCAGAGTCAAGTCAAGGAAACGAAAGAGACAACACAAGTTGAAATGGAGGTAGGAATGGGTCAGCCTCTGAAGAAGGATGAAAAGGGAAGTGTGCAATTTGAGGGAGAAAAAGGAGCTGCTCAAACTAGCAGTCGGCATGATGGACGCACAGATGAGAAGTGTGACAAATTTTCAGGAACACTGAGAACTAATATAGAGTTGGGGCATGAGACACATATGTGTACCATGGTGAAGTTCGCCAACGGCATCTGCAAATACATCAAAGA
Organism: Diadema setosum; assembly: GCF_964275005.1. Lineage (NCBI taxonomy): Eukaryota > Metazoa > Echinodermata > Echinoidea > Diadematoida > Diadematidae > Diadema > Diadema setosum. The sequence goes on from NC_092691.1 coordinate 36,536,635, forward strand.
TGAACCAGTTAGTGATGGAGAGGATTCCTTTTATTGCAGCAACACCAGAGGAAACGATGAGACGTATGCTGATGCTGACATGGACCTCACCCACATTCAAAGACATCTGAAAAGAGAACCACCTTCAGCTGAGACTCAGGAAGGTTCCCAGTCCTTCGGAGGCCCTGCATTGCAACAAAGTCCAGAGAGGACCGACTCGGACCTTTCACAAACATGTGCGGACAAGACAGGGACTTTCTTCACTCCTGAAACAGACAGTAGTGGGAGCAGTTTGATTCCTGGTTCCACAGAGAGGGAAGCTGCCACTGATGGCCAATCCAGCTGCGAATATGACAGTGAAGGATGGCAACTTGGCTCTGACGATGGACAGGTAAGCTATCCCCTGACAATTTATATGCTTGATTTCATTGTCAAATTGGGACAACGACTGCTACCCTGAAAGCGATATGCAGCAGAATTTAAGAAATGGGAAGCATCCAATTGAAACATTAGAATCAAGAGACTTTGATGTCACTCACAGGAAGGAGAAACATATGCCAGTGCATAGAAATAGGTAGGAATTAGAATTACAGGCATCTTCATTTATAAAAGTCTTTTGGACCACGAATATTGAAATTTTGTTATCCAAAAGGCATTTTGCACCATACAGGTTTTAAGATGATGATTTGGGGACTTTAATTTGTACTTTGGTGTACAGACAAAATTTTGTTATAATCTTATTTTTTGTAACTGAACACCATGAAATGTCTGTCAGCCATCACTTACCAATGAACTGAGAAATTTAAACCCTTACTCACTTCTCCTAACACCAACTAAGTGTAGTGGCAAAACTTATGTAGCAACAATACTTTTGAACTTATAACTCCTGCTAGTCTTTTCCAAAGACCCAGAGCAAGTTTGTACACTGTTTTCTTCATTGGGAAAACGTGTACTGGATATGCTGTTATTTTTGCGTACAGATATTTTCGCGAATGACGAGTTCATAGACATTTTCGCAAGATGTTGTTTTCGCGAATCGACACCGACGCTTACATTAATGCTCTATTAACAAAGCTCATGGAGACAATTTCAAGTGTTGTTAAATTCGCAAACCAACTGTGATTCGCGAAGTTCGCAAAAATTAAACCGTCACAAAAATACAGCTTATGCAAATACAGTACCATACTACATTTACTCAGTACTGTTACATGTTTTGAAATACCCCTTGATCATGCTCTTTCATCATGCGCTCATTTTTATGACTTTTTAAAAAAATGAATAGATATGCCAGAAATATCTATGCTGGTGACTTGAATATCTGTTTGTCCTTTATGTAGACATTGTTACTCAAATATCTCTTCCTCCCTGTCTCATAATTACCCCATAAATAATATAAATCGTCACATGATAAATCAGTACAGTTTGCTGATGTACATTTTTTTTTTTAATAGTCTGTACGATCCTTTCTGACTGCAGACAAGAAACAGAGCAATTTTGATGATAGGTATCATTTCAGTTGATATTGAATGAAAGGATATTTGACATCTGTTTAAAAGATCCTTTACAAGACTTGATTTTTGTTACAAGTGTACGTCACAACAACCCAATGAAGCATTGTTGGTCAAAGACATAATGTTTATGGTGCAACATTTGCCTTTCAGGAATAAAGCAAGATACCTCTGTTTGTTTGTTTGTTTTTCTGTCTGCAGGGAAAAAGCACAGCTTCAACACTGCATAGAGATGAGAGCAATGATGGGATGTCTTGTGGTAAAGGTAAGATTATTTGGGGTTGCTTGTTTTGTTGGTTTGTGAGAATTCTACTTCAGTATCAGTGTCGTGTCATCATAATTTGAAAGTTACCAAAAGATTACCACAAACATACATGTATTTTGAATGTTTAGCCGCCATGTAGGCCTACACTGGGGCAAATTACCACAACAAAGTTACTATGCTGTGTCCGGTTGATTAATCAAACTGATTGTGACACAAGTAGAATGCATTGATATTGGAAGACACAAAGCTAAAGACTATTATGGTGCTTATGAAAACAGTCACCTCATTTGCACATGGTGTATCTTATGTGACTTTTTAAAATTTTAAACGATTAATACCAGCTTCTGCAATGTTGACCAAGTATACAATTTCCACAGCATGTTATCTCCGCTCATATCATACTTTGCTGATTGTTTGAAAAGAAGAAGCTGCAGCAGTTTCATAGAGAAACTTTATGCTGCTGGCAGAGAGACTGTGAGATGTTTTATGAGACACACTGAAAAAAAAAGCACATTAAAACTTTGTGCAGACTAGCAGTAGTTGTATCTTTGTGCAGAACATTTTGAAGGCAATGAGAATGAATTTTGAAATGTGCAGGGTATGAAGCCTGTTGCAATTCAACATTGTGAAATTTTTAGCACTCTCTTTGTTCATAGTCTGTCAAAGTCAGCTTTTATAGTTGAATTTTATGTCATTAGTACTGATCTCATATATCTGAGTGTAACTACTTATGTGACTAAAATAAATGTGAGAATTTTTGCAGTAATATCTAGTATTTCAGTTCTTAATCACTGCATTTTTTTTTTTTTTGGGGGGGGGGGCATTTTCTTGTAGTTACCTTTGTTATCGTGTAACAATATTGTTGTCATGAATGGGTCATAGTGGTGAAGAGGTAGAGGAAAAAACAAGTCAAACAGATGTACAGTCCAAGAAGAGACTGCAGGAAAGAAGTGAAGCAACCTATTTCTTAGAAGATGTCACTCAAAGAACATATTTGATAGTGTGTGGCTGGAGTGTTAACACCTTTGATTGCAAAGAACTGGATGCAGCAGCCAAGTTATCTGGGCAGGAAGTTTCAATCCTGAGATTTTTCCAGCACATTGTGGATTTTGATTCTGTTACGATCAAATCATGCACGAGTAAAGCTTTGACTAAAATCCAGTGAAAACAAGTACAAAATTGTCTCAAAATGGTGAGACCTTGATGTTCAGTATTTGCAAATATGCTTCTACAATTTTTTATTTTTTATTTTTTTTTTTAGATTGATGTATTTTGTGTGTGCATCCTCTTTTCATACAGAATTCTGTGCTGCTGTCCGATGTCCAGATTGTAAGAAACTGACATGCACCTGTAAGATGGAAGAACACAAGCTCACCTGCACACAGAGCAGTGATCTTGACACCGGCTTTGTGGAAGCAACCTGTACATGTCCTGAGTGTGGGGTTGACTTTTACAAGAAGGAGGATCTTACCATTCACCTCAGCATCCATGAAGTGCTGGCTCGTAATGCCCAAAAGATGCGGGAGACGTGCTCGCCAGAGCCCCATGGGTGTGTTCGGGAGGATTCTCAGAATGTCAACAATGAACCGAATGCGAGCAATGAAGTCTCGAGGTGCAGCATCTGTGAACGGACATTTCCTGACCCAACAATGGGGCCATACCACGAAATGATGCACGAGAAGTACCCTGTCCACTGTTCCAAGTGCAATGTCTTCTTCAGCACATTGCTCGACCTGCACCAGCAGCGCTGCTTTGGCAAGAAGCATCACAAAGTGTTCAAATATCGTTGCGCAAAGTGCAGATGCATCAAGCTGGACTCGCACAAGATGATGAGACACAGGGCTAGGTGTGATGGTCATAAGGAGATGTGCGGAAAGTGCAAGCAGAAATTTTACACTTTTAAGGAGTTGGCAAGACATGTAGAGGTATGCCCTTCTGATTGCAAGGACGCACAGATGGTGGAGGAACACAAATTAAAAGTGTCTCAGAAAGAAGTTAATGGGCCATCTTTAAGTTTCGGAAAAATGAAGGATAAGCATTTAGAACATTCAGCTGCTCGAAAACGTAAGCGTAAGAAAATTAAGAAGAAAAAAAGGTCAGCAGTGCTGGAGAAAGTTACAGATCTACCAGAGAACATTGTAGCAACATCACAGGAGAACTGCCAGATTTGTGGAAGGCATTCACCAGAATTGATTCAAAGTCATGCGAAATCAAATGAATTACATAAATTGTGCTCAGATTGTATGCCCAAGGTGCTTGAACGCTCGGGAATGTCAAAGTCTAGGAAGAGAATTTTCTCCCCATGTCATGAGGTTTCTGAGAAATCATCTATGTTAGCATCACCATTATCCCAGACAGACCCTTCCAGTGTGATCTCTACTATGGTTGGGAATACATGGACCCCATTGACCAAGAAGGCTAGAAAATCCCCTGACAAAGTATGTGTGGGTTGTGGCTGCAATTTTGAGGATTTTCCAAGCTTACGCAAACACGTTTCAGAGTGCAAAGCTATTGACAACAAGAAGCAGTCACTGCAAGAGTTTGCTGATTCAGAGAAAACTCCACCAACACCATATCAGCAGCTGAACCACACACCACCGTCTCAGCAGATTCACTGCACATCAGCTATTGCATCAATGTCAACTTCCATAGACGATGTCGCCATGGGATCACCTCTAAAAGATACATCACAAAGGTCTGCTGTTGAATTTGCCGAGGTAGCCAAATCATCCTCACCTCTATCTGTCAGAGTTCCCTCTGAGCGAGAAGCAGCTGTAAGTAGCTCCGACAGTCGGCCTCTGGGCTGCAGGCTTGAGAATCCACATCAGGTGCCAGCCAAGAGTTTTGAGAGGAACATTGTTTGTGTCAAGGGAGGCATTACCAATACAAGGACCAAGACTCCAACTGGGGACCAGATTTCCAAAACACTGCACATTCTGGAACAAATAGATGCTAGCTTTCATTCTTTAGCTAAAATGAATGCTTCCTCATCCTCATCAGGCCAGCAGACACATCAGTGCGTTGTTTCTCATCATGGGAACAGCAACCCTGTGCACAAACAGGAAGACACTGGGGCAGGTCGGCCAAACAGTTCTCTCTCATCTAAGCACATTGTAACAGTATGTAGCAGTGAGCATGAGAAGAAAGCTGAAAGGGGCACAGATGATGTCACCAAGCAACCTTCTTTCCAGAATCCTCCAAGCAGTGGGACCCTTATCCAGAGCTGCAAGGACTCGCAAATTGAAAAATGCTCTCTCGCTGGTGGCCTTCGATCCTTGGAGTCAAAGGATGTTATGCCAGAAGAGAGTATCCAGGAATCAGCCTTATATGTTCCCATCCCAGTGGCTGACACAACTCATCAGATGTCCCTTGTACCTCAAGTCTCCAAGTGTGTATCATTAGCAGCAAATTCCACCTCATCTGAGAGAGTAGGAAATGTGGCTATCCCTACACTGCCACTATCAGTTATCAAACAGGATTTTGAAGAAGTAAGGAAAGGTGGTAACAATGACAGCCCCAATGGGATCATTTGCAACCGAGGGATGGAGCAGCAGTCACCGTCTCACCAAGATGCCAGTGAAAGGAAACCCAATGACAAATCTTGCCAAGATGCCCCTCCAGAAATGGGCATTTCCTCTGTATTTAAAGACTGCAGAAAGCGACTAGTCCCCAAAAGGCTTCACACACTGAGAAATGAAATGAAAGTGACCGGTGGAAACTCAAAAAATAAAGGCATGTGTGGGGATGTCTTGATACAGGAACCCAGTGCTGTTCTATCAGACTCTGTCTCGACTTCAGTTAAAGTAGAACCTGATGTGGAGAGAGGGAATTCTGCAAAATGTGATATTGCATCCGGTGGGGATGATGTGACACACTTCTGTGTTTACTGCTTGGAGGAGTATCATTCCAGGGAGAAGCTGTGGATGCATGCTGCTGTTTGCCGGGACGCCCACTTAGTATCCATATCCAGTCAGGTGACAGGAGGCCTCGAACGAGAACTCAATGGTCTAACAGTAGCAAAGTTGAATGACCCTGTCCCCTTCACAGTCGTGAATACGACCTATGGAAGCCGAAATAAAGAGTTTTGCGGTGACATCGATGTAAATCTTAAGCTTATCTCAGTCTGCAAAAATGAACAGATGAGGCAACAGCTTATCATGCGGATGAAGTCCAGAAAGAAGAAGAAAAAGAAGAAGGAGAAGAAGAAAAAGAAGAAGAAGAAGAAGTCCCGACTGCCTTTTTCATTTTCCAGAGGTCACAGACATAGACACCGAGATGTGAGACGTGCAGTGCATCTGAAATGTGAGTTGTGCAATCGGAAATTTGAATCACGGAAACAATTTGAAAAACACAAGCGTGCTCATGTCACCAAGCGTGTCAAAAAGAAACTGAAACTGGAGCTGAGAAAGCTGAGTCCTTCGGAGTGTGCAGAGTACAGCAGGGATTGTGGGTCGCTGGAACAGAGTGTTGTGGTCAAAGGTCAGAAACCCATCCAGATGTCTGTTGTGAAAGTTGAACCATCTAGCACCAAGAATGTGCACTTACTCTCAGAAGCTCCCTCGGAGTGTGGAGAGTATAGCAGGGATTGTGGGTCGCTGGAACAGAGTGCTGTGGTCAAGGGTCAGAAAACCATCCAGATGTCTGCTGTGAAAGTCGAACCGTCTAACAATGTGCACTCACTCTCGGAAGCTGGCGTCACGATGTCGCTGGGTGAGTCTTGCGTGATGCAAGCCACAGCAAACAATTCCGTCCTCGATGCAACAGAGCCAGCTGCGCCGAGAGACAACGGAGCTAGCAGCAGCAGTAGCAAACACAGAGTGGATGAATCCCAAAGCATCCCAATGCCAGCTTGCAATGGTGAACCGAAGAAGAAGAAATCTCCCAGCGTTGTTGGCGTGACTTTTCCTCCAGTTATTGAGGTGTTCTGCCAGGTGTGTGGACAGAAATTTGGTCATCCATCAACATTAGAGAGACACGCCAAGCTGCATCAGAGCTAGGTTTGTTCAGAGACATTGAGGCCCGAATTCACCAAGGTGGTACAAATGAAACCATGGTTTAAACCATGGACAAAAACCATGGAGTGCCAAGTGTCGCATGGAATATCTTGTTACGATATTGCTCATTTCGTCGACAAAATGACTGTTTCGTTAACGAAATTATCATTTCGTGGACGAAATGTTCATTTAGTTACAAAATATTATAATTTCATTACAAAATAATAATTTCATCGACGAAATGACGAAATTTCATAACGCAATATTCCATGTGACACTTGGCGCTCCATGGTTTTTGTCCATGGTTTAAACCATGGTTTCATTTGTACCACCTTCGTGAATTCGGGCCTGAGAGTCCATCTGATAAAAGACTTGCAACAGAAATATTGCTTGGCAGCCATGACTATCAGCCACATATAGTTCAAATCACATAGAGGCTGAGACAAGTTTAATTTTCAGCATTGAATGGCTATTTGTGTTATGTTTAGGTATCAAAATGCAATTCTGCATTTAAAATTGATGTTGATAAATACAGCAAAATTAGACGTTGGAGAAGTTTTTTTTTTTTTTTTTTTTTTTTCATCCGAAGTAATTGTGTAAGGTATAAAAGTAAATGGAATTTGCAAGTTTCACAGGCTTTCATGTAACAGTGATCAGATTGTAATAATCATAATGTCATTGGGGGTGATGTTGTCATCACCTCAAAGTCCTGTATTGACTTGTATGTAAATTTAAGCTAATTTTCCTGTGTTGATAGGAAATCAAAAGAGATGAGTTGTATCCTTGGATCCTTGGCATCAATATGATTACTTTTCAAGGGGGATTTTTTTTTTTTTTTTTTTTTTTTTTTTTTTTTTTTTGAGGGGGTGGGGGAGAGAATAGCTTGCCAAATAGTATTGTAATTTTTTGTGGATGTGTGGTTTCAACCAATATCACTGCTTGTGAAACCAATGAAAACTTAACAATTCTTGGGTTGAGGCATTTTGTTCATGTGATTTTCCTCTATTCATTACATTATCGACTCAACCATGTTGTGGAATAGCACTCTACGTATTTACATGTATATGATCCATTTCTTTACATTCAGTCTCTTAGTACAGAGTTTCAACTGTAGATCTTGTCCCTTTAGCAGGCAGGGAGCACAGCAAAAACTTGCTTTGTATACTTCCACTACAAAGTGTCACCAGAGGCATTATGTTTTCAGGTTGTCTGTCCATTGTTAATAGTACATAGTACATTCATTGCCCGACAGTAATTCTATTGGGAAGTTTTGTGGCGTGGGGTCGAGGGTCAAAGGTAAGTTTAAAAGGCCAAAATTACACTATTTAATGCTGAAATTTCACTATTTTCTCCCAACATATGAAATGTATGTACAAACATAGAAATTCAACTTGGTATATGCCTGCAGTAGGCCAACCTAGTGCCAATGTTTCTGTAGTAGAAGAAGAAGAAGGAGGAGGAGGAGGAGGAGGAGGAGGAGGAGGAGGAGGAGGAGGAGGAGGAGGAGGAGGAGGAGGAGGAGGAGGAGGAATGGGCCATGGGATCCAAAGTCAAGGGTCAAATGTCAAATGAAACTTGATTAAAAGAATTTATATTAACTACATGTACATTTGTACTCAACATGTTTTGGGGTTGTGTTGTAAAACTTTCAAATATGTCATTGCAATTTCTTGCCAATCCCATAAAACTGTCATCTCATGTTGTCAAGATGTACTGTAGACCTATAAGGAGATAAATGTGATATAGTGGAGGCAGACTGGTCACCTTAGCCACATTTCTGTTTTTATGGTTGCTGTTGAAGTTTGTGTTCATCATCATTATTGCGCAAAATTTTGAGATGTTCTTGACACATATTTTTGTCTCTACTTTGGGGAAAACTTCACACCAGTAATGGTGATGTTGACCATGTACACATTCATTCTTTGGTACAATAACATATTGGTCAAAATGCATTCCAAGATGTAATGTGCATAAAAGGCAGGTTCCAGCAACTGAATTTTTATAAATGTACCAGGAACTTTTTTTTCTTTTTTTTTTTTTTTTTTTGGGGGGGGGGGGGGGCTCTTTGTATACATGTGCAAATTATAAGCTTTCTTACTGGCTTTCACCCCAACTGTGTCCAGAAAATATGATATCTTGTAATTTATGGCCAATCATATTCCTTTATTCTTTTTGAGACCTGCCGTTGTGGAAATTGAAAAGAGTCTATTATAAGCATAATACAGTGTACTCCCGTTATAACGAACTCGGTTATAGCGAAATTCCTGTTACAACGAAGTAAGAATTTAGGCCGCAACATTATTCGCTCTATATTTTGTATTGTTCATTTGTTCGTTTATATTAATAAAATTTCTATATAACAAAAGAAAACTGCTGGTCCCGAGGACTTCGTTATAACGGGAGTCCACCGTATGTACAATGTATATCCAGCTGTGATAAAGAAATGTCAGTTGGCTATTTTCAGACTTTTTCTCATAATGTTATACCCCAGCGTGGTAATTTAGGACACAGCAGTGACAAGGCATGCTGGTAGTAGAGTTGTACAAGTACAAAATGTACAACATTTCATAAGGAGTTCATTTATGTAACAATGAACTGGATATGTGCATTGTACTTACATGTACCATTCCACTACCTGCAGTAAAGTTTGCAGTGTTCATGACCCTTACTGAAATAATTGTTATGTACAGTAGGTATTTAAGACAATATAGTAATCAATTGTTGTTTTTTTGTTGTTTTTTAAATGATGTTTGTCTATATGTGTACACTGTATCAGATAGTGAACATCATGAATAGTATAAAACTTGCCCCTGTTTTCTTCTGGTTATTCACACAATCATGGATTGAGCATGTTATGTGCTTACTGATTCAAGGAGATGTGACTACAAAGCACAGAGTGGTCAGCAAAATGATTGAATTTTATATATTCATTTGTTTATAATTTATTTATTGTCTCTGCCAAGACAAATGAGGGATGCTTAACAGTCAGTAATCCTTCAGTAGCCTGATCTTTACAGTGACTGAACTTGTCTGCAAAGATGATAGATGATTATGATTTACGTCTGCAATATCACAAGCCATTTATGAACTCACAATCATTTAGCAAGAAAGTTAACTGCTGAAATTTTTACGCATGTGCGTCACAGTTGGACATTTTGACCAACTTTAATCTCCGCTCAATGTGGTGCAGGCAGAAGAGAAAAGCCCAACGTTCAGTGGGAACAAGACTCATAAGCTTGCAATGAGAGGATTTGAACTTGTACTCAATATAGTCTTGAGGTCAGGGTTGAAAGTTCAAGATGAAATGCATAGATGGTGATGTTTTGTGTGATAACTCCAGGGTTGAAGTGAAAGACCCAGTAGAATGGTGAGTCATGGGTAGCCTAGCAAGGATGTTGGGCTTCATGTTTTGGAAAGTCATAGACCAGGAGGAAAGGTTAAGAACAGTATGTTTTGCAGGCAGTATTGTGGAGTAAATGGTAACAACTCATTCAGTTCAAATAGAACAGATCAGAGTCATTGGCTGCACATACATGTAGGGAGACTGACCAGAAACTCAAGTTTATATTTTTAGCTCACCTGAGGTGAATGGCTCAAGTGAGCTACTGTACTGTGATGGTCCATCATGCGTATTAAAGGGTGTGTACAGTTCTGGTCGAGGTGAGGATTTAGCTTTTAAAGCTTTGCGAGATATTCAGAAATCACTCTATGAGATGTCAAAGAGCATGCAGTTCTAAGGGGTATCAAAAGTTTATTCGATGAAAATCGGTTTTGAAATGGCTGAGATATCCAAAAACAAGGTGAAACAAAGAGATCCTAATAAAGTTGTGGCATGTTGCCTTTTATTATTAGCACTTTTTTGGATATCTCAGCCATTTGAAAACCAATTTTCATCAAATAAACGTTGAATCCTTCTTAAAATTGCATGCTCTTTCATATTTCATAAGAGGCTTTTCATTATCTTACTTATGAATGTTCAAAACATGAATCCCCACCTCAACCAGTACTGTACAGTCCCTTTAAACTTTTGTTTTCACATTTTCATCTTCTTAGAAAACTGGCAACTGAAATTTTGACCAAACTTGACAGGAGTTATCAATATGAGAGGGGGTTCATAGCATTTACAAATGGTGGGCAATTGCCCATAGGGCCCTTTTGCAGAGCCCAAATACCCTAGATGAGGAGTGTTATGCCCATGGGGCGTGCAGCAAGCCCCATATCTCAATTTTCTTTGAAATAGTTTGCCTCAAGTAAAGTTCCATGAAATGAAGGTAAATTGTGATGCTTATCAGGTGGATGCTAGACCCTGGGGTTTCTTCTTTTTCAAATCTTGAACACACTAATCTTTGGTGTAGAATGAAGAAAAAGAAGAAGAAGCTCGATACGGATATGGTGCTTTATCTTGACCTAATTGTATATGAGACTTAATCATCTATAGAGTAATTTTTACTCTCAAAATCTCTGATAAAAAGCACAGAAAGTTCCATTTTCACATGTGACAGAAGACAAAACAGAACAAAAATAGCAAATACATTTTGTTCATGTGTTCAGTTTCCAGATGACAATCGGTATGTTGTGAGTTTGATGATTTGTACATTGTGAGTTATATGTACAATAGTACGTAGATTATGCTCTTCATACAATGATTGTTGTACTTTTTACCGTGTAATCGGTAAAGCTAGCAATTCGTTTGCAACTTCATAATGTCAGTGAAACTGAATGTACAAAGCGATTTGTGACTGTCATTTTGTACAAAGCAAGATTTAAATTTTGTGGTTTTAAGAATAAAGGTACAATGTATCTGAGCAAAGCAAACAACAACATTGTTACTTCTCTGCTACGTCTCTTGATCTTGATGCTTGATATTTTTTCCCCTTTTTGAATTTTCCTCACATTGTTCTACACATGTGACATCATAAACTATAGTAATCTTCTGAACAGATAGTCCAATATTTTTCTCAAACTTTTACTGATATGTTACTGATAGTACAGTGTACTCCCATTAAAATGAATACATTTAAAACGAGATTCTGGTTGCAACAAAGTAAAAATAAGACCATTGTAAGGATTTGATGCACACACACACACACATCTTCATAAGCAGTCTTGTAATTTATTATTATTGTTATTATTATCATTATATATATATATATATACACATATACTATAGTAAGAATAAATATATGACATATATATATATATTATATACACACACACACACATATATATATATATATATATATATATATATATATGTCATATATTTATTCTTTTACGCATATTTCATATTTGCATGTTATTTCTATATATGATGCATGATAAAATACATTAATATGTCTGTGTGTGTGTGTGTGTGTGTGTGTGTGTGTGTGTTCTCTGAGTAACCTTATGAAATAGTGTGAACTGCAATATGGCTAACAGTGCTCAGTTTTATATGAGCTTATGTAGTCATACAGAGTATATTGTTATACCGTATAGGGCCTACTATATATATAATCTGTAAAAAAAATAAAAATAAAAATAAGAAGAAATACAGAAGAGTCGGAGAAATGCATATATTCGTACACACATTACATGCATGCATGCATGTATTCATTTTGCCATGGTGATTAGAAAAAAATTCTCTGACCTCAACTCCAAAAAATGTGGGAACCCGAGTGAAATAAGATTCATGCATGATGATACAATAAATACATGTACATTGTACATGTATTTAGAATAATGTATAAGTGGAAATTTTTGTGTGAGTGATTTTTAACACCCAGTTGGGTTAAATGAATATTGCATGTATTAACTCTGTAGAATCTAAGATAGATATCATAAGATATACACCTGTACTACTTGTATAACATATCACAAGCAAATATATTTGCACGCTTTGTTATTTGCTCAAGTGTCATGTCGTGCAAAATGCATATTGAAAATTTCCAATCTGCCAAATTTCTACTTTTACAGTACAATACATGTATAAGCACATCATACAATATGCTTTATTTTAATTGTCCATTTTTGCTGAAAGTTGTCACATACTGATGCAAGACCTTGACAATTTTTGAGGATCACCCATTATCCTTTTATTCATGCAATGGCTATACAGCGTCTTTTTACAGTGCATTCACTTGATCTCTTGGGAGATGTGTGAGAGAATAATTGTTCTAGATAGTATACAACATCACTAAAAGAGTTATTTTTTTAATGAATCAAAATTGTCGGTTAGGCCTTTATACAAAACGTTTTGAGAGAACTTGAAGGTCACAATTCACCATTTCAGAATATGTACACCAAAGAATTATAATGTTGTGAAAATTTGTATGCAAATTAAAATACCATTGATTGTGTCCACAACAATCTCCCTTTATAATTGTTTGTAATTTAACAAACTGTCACTCGACAAAGAAATTACTTCCTATACATTGATTGTGTCCACAATGTTCAATCTCCCTTATTGTTTGTAATTTAACAAACTCTTGACAAAGAAATTACTTCCTATACATTGATTGTGTCCACAATGTTCAATCTCCCTTTATAGTTGTTTGTAATTTAACAAACTGTCACTCGACAAAGAAATTACTTCCTACATATAGTATATTATAAGCAGAAAATTATTAGATAAGTCATGAAGAAAAAAATCAATTTGTTTGTTTGTTTGTTTGTTTGTTTTGTTCATGGTGACACTTGTTGATCCAAAGGTTTGATCGATTCTTACACTTTGCCTGCGGATCACCTGACTAAAGGAAGTAACAACTCTCTTTGGTTATTTTTCTCAACAAAAATGTAATACTTAGTAACAACATCTTCTGGGGAAAAAAAAAAAAAAAAATCACTGATCGACCACCCTCCGAAGTTCACGTCAACAACGCATCAAAAGGCACGCACGTTGAGGGCAGCACTCCTCAGTGGTGGACCATGGCATTATTTTACTTCCTGTGTTTTGTGTCGCAAATGATGTGGTGAAGTATTGCTCTCAAATAATCATTCAACTAGGCGTACTGCATTCTATTACTAATCCCATTCGCACAGCTGAAATTACGTCAGTAAGTATGTACATTGTACTTGAATTGTGTTCACTTCTCGTGTTTTGGAGAATAGTTTAGTGGTAGGACGGGTATCAATAATCATACACATTAGCATTGCGTTGATTGATTGTGTGTAGTAGACGTCTGAAGATTTCACAGTCCCACTCATAGTAATGGATGTCGGACAAAGTTGTGCTGCAATTGATCAACGCAATGCGCAACACGAGAGATGATCAGCAATGCGGAGGGCGAGTGCTTACTTTACAAGTGTTAGGTTGTGTGTGTGTGTGTGTGTGTTTGTGTGTTGGTGATAGATCTATTCTGTATCTCACTACTTACAATGCATTTTCAACTCTTCATCAGTTCATGTGAAAGCGAACCAAGTCGGCGTTGGGTGTCGGAAAGCCACAAAACAATGTTGACTTTCAATCATCGTATTCATGTCGCTTTAAACTCACTCTTTGCGAGAGATCACAACATACGCTGCCTGCACAATCTAAAACTTAAGTGAAGTTAGCCATCTAATGATGTGTGACACACAAGTAATGTAGTTTAGTAATACTGTGCTGTGACTCGACGCAAGAGCTAAAATCAGTGTGCAATGATTGTTGCAAGTTGAAAGAAAAAAGTTTTAAGAAATCGGTTAAAAGTGCCAGTGTGTGTGTGTCTGTTGCCATGTTTATTTTAGGAATTGTACTATTTTCATTTTTTGAGCGCATAGGGACAATATCACTTTGTGTTGTCATGGTTGTGCGCTGTATAAGAACTGTCAATTATTATCATTATTATTATTATTATTATTTCTCACCTGACTGTAGTCATCTTGCCATAAATCTTCTTTTTTTTTTTTGAACTTGAAAGATATATTGCATAGTATCAGATGGTTAACTTCATTTTCAGAATCTGCAGCAATCACTTAGGTGAGTGAGTATTTTGAGTGAAGACATCAATGCTTCTTGATGACGGATTTGGTTCAAATTTATGTGAGCAATTTGAAATAAGCTATTATAGTATATCCTGTGATTTTGGTGCAGTTTGGGTTTCCAGAATGTGAGATCTCTACATGGATACGAAAGCATTTTAACAACACATTTCAATTATCAAAATATGTGTATGTATGAAATGATCATTATTGTCATCTTTTTCACTAGTCATGACTTTGATGCAGCTTTTTGGGGCCATGTTCATCGCCTATGGTCCAGCTGTGTCTCTCTTCATTTTCACTATCGCCAAGGAACCTCTGCGCATTATTGTGATGATGGCAGGGTGAGTACATTCTTTCCTCTTCTTTTTCTTCTTCTTCTTTCTTTTGCTCTGATTGTCCTTGATTATCACAGCAAAAGAAAGAAGGCCCCGCAAAGCTGATACCTTTATGTAATATTTGGATATCAGTTGTCAGTTGTGCAAGTACTGTAGCTTCATTTTCATTGAAGTTTGTTTCCATTTATATGTTGAAACCTTTAGTTGACTTCCATGTGGAACAGTACTTGCTGTTGGACGTGACAGCTCCCTTTAATGAGAAAATGAGATATATACTAGTGATTTAACCCATTGAGGACGAGTTCCGAGTATACTCTGGCAGGGGTCTATGGGAAATGCATGTTGTAGCAAAATCAGCCCATCCTCGATGGGTTAAAAGTATTTAGTGTTTGAACTGTGAAGTCCTGAAGAGTGTACAAGAATGACCACTGATGGTACTTCATGCTGTAGGTGTGGTCAGGTCAAACAGAGTTTGTGCAATAGTATGCAGTCAGACCGAGAGTTGGGGATGTGTCTTGTTGCGTTATTAAGTTAGGTGTGCTGACAAACCTGTATATGTTTACAGATAAAATCCCATATAATATGTACAATGTATAACACCAATTATTCAAAGTCAGACATCACCTCATAGCATAGATTGTGCAGCTCAGCCATTGACCACACACCATACACTACCACATTTTGTTTGCCAAAGCGTGCAAAGTGTTTTAATGTCTCTCTTCGTCCAGGATGTTCTTCTGGTTGGTGTCACTCCTGACGTCATCCATCCTTTGGTTTGCAGTGGTGCCTCTAAGAGACAAGGTTGCCTTCGGTCTCACATTCTCTATCTTCTTCCAAGAGCTCTTCCGCTTCCTGTACTACAAGCTGCTCAGGTTAGCTCTTTGCAAAAATCATTTTGATAGCACAGCTCAGTTGATGGGTGTAACCCTCATATAGTATGATTAGCAAAGCATCAATGAATGGTCAAGTTCAGATAATAGATATGGTGCACACCAGTCATCAAATATCAAAGTAACCATACTGCATTTTAAATAATCTACTTTAACTGCACCTCTGTTCTTCAGGTGTCTTGAGAATGTTCCAACAATCAAATCAGAGGAGATAAATTAATGGTATTGAATTAATTTCTTACTGCTAAGATCTACAAGTTTCAGTGAATTCCAAGGTTTTGTACTTGATGGGTGGTTTTGGCATGAATTGGGAAAGCTCGCACATGAAGCCTAAGTAATACATTTGGGATATTTTAATGTTATCTCCAGATATTGTGACAATTTAATCAATAAAACAGATGTTACACTTAATCCATTATATTAGACTTGACCTGGTTGGCAATTTCCCTTGTAAGGCACTCCTTAATTACATGAATCACAAAGTTGACTTGCCAGCAGCAGCATGATAGGTTTTGTACAAATACAGATTAATTTATGATTGGCAGCTCTTGATGCATTATGTTATAAAGTCAAGATGCTTGTCATGGAGATGTTTTTGTTTGTTTGTTTGTTTTTTAAATTGCAACCTATTCCGAAAATAATGGGGGAAACAAAAGGTTTAGAAATGAATAGTTGTTGACTATTGTGTCTGCAAGAAATACATGGGATGAATGTATCTACTCATTAAAGAATAGTTTGCAAGCACATATGAGACTGGTTAATAGAAAAATACAAAAACTGAGCATTTTGATTGTTTACTATACTGGCACCTGTGTATGTGACCTTCTAACTAAGTGCTGTGGTACATGTTCACCTGACAGCTGACGTTGAAAGGAAGTTGGCATGTTTACTTCCCTTATGCAGGAAAGCTGAAGATGGGCTCCAACAGTTCAACCAGACATCTCCGGAACAATCACAGCATGGCAACGGTGGCACTAGCACTTCGGATAAGGCTAGGCATGGCTATGCCTATGGTAAGGACAGATTGCATTGGCATTCGCTGCTTATTACTGACGGGGCTAGTAAAGAAGAATGCTAAATGAGGGTGATGAGATAAACAATTCTGATATGGCAAAGATCTGATGTGATTCAATTAGTATATGAAAAAAGATTTGTTTTACAAGACCACCACAGGACTGATGGCTTTAGAAAGCCCTTAATCAGGCCAGGCTTATTTGGCTACGCCCCCCCCCCCCCTCCCCCCCCACTCGAGATCTCGGCCATCAGTGGTGCGATCAGTGGTGTGAACGCTACAAAATTTGCCATGCATGACACCCATGTCTTTATCAACAATATTGTGTCTTCAGATTTTTGAAATAATCAGTTTCTAATTCTAATTAATTAATTTTGCAAATTAAGCTCAAGATCTTATTTTATTCTAATTAAAAGCATTGGAAGTCTACTTTTTTGGTTTCTATATCTGTTTTAAAATATCTAATAATTGTACATCATAAAAACTTCCAATTTAAGTCATTTCAATTCTTATGTATTTTATTGTTCTTTTACTGTCTTATGTATGTCTTTGTTTCTTAGTTTTGGTTTTTCTTTGTTTTTTTATTGGAAATTGTCACAAACCACTTTTCTACATGTACCATAATTAGCATAAATGTAATCGATCAAAGTGATTAATAGTGAAAATAATCCGTTTTTTATGAGTTTTCATGACATAACACTGCTTTTCATATACACAAAATCACAAAATTATGCCTGTTTTGGGGGTGAAATGCATTTGCAAAAATGGACATGGGTTCGTAAAAGTATGCACTGACATTGCAAATGTGGTCTCAAAAGTTGCGCGAGACAAAGAACAAAGAACAAAGACAAAAACGAAGATGAAGACAAAGACGAAGACAAAGACAAAGAACAAAGACAGTTGAGAAGCCTCATGAGGAGGCCTTCTCGCATTCCAGAGTTACAGGGTGAAATGTTTTGGGGGTTGGATTCTACCCCCCCCCCCCTCCCCCCAGCCCCTTTTAGGATTGAGTCCCCCTCCAAAGAACTAGGCTATGAGGATAAAGTGTGTTGCCTTGGGGCATAGATGCTACAGCTCGGGGACTCGAACCACTAACCTCGTGACTGACATCTCCATATCTCTTCTCAGTTGCTGGTCTCGGGTTTGGAGTGATGAGTGGCATTTTCTCCTTCATCAACGTCCTGGCCGACTCCAAGGGACCGGGCACCGTTGGTATCCACAATACCCCCCAGGATTTCCTCCTCACGTCTGGTAAGTAATAACGTAGTGTCATCAGCCTCAAATGGTGTCCATGTCGATGCCAGCGGACCGACACTACAGAGTACACTTGTGTACTGCACAGTTTGAGTTTGCTGTGTCCTTGTCTCTTTACCTCCACGAAGAAGGCTATGCTTTTGTTGTCATTGGTTTATTTGTTTGTTTGTTTGTTTGTCTGTCTGTCTGTCTCTTTGCAATATACAGTAACTCAAAAAGTTATGAACTAATTTGGATGAAACTTGCTTGTGATCCAGATAACTGTCTTGATCAAGGGTACTTTTGTTTAATTTTTGTTGTTGTTGGAAGGATTATCATTGGCAAATAGGGCCAATAAATGAAGAAGTAAAAGCATGAGGTGTGTATATATACAATGTACACGTAATGAGCATGCCCAAGGCACAGTGTGCAGCCGGGCTAGTTGTTGATGACATAGACTCTTGATACACAACAGAAAGGCTTCTTTATCATTGGGAAATCAGGATGATTTTCAACATGCATGGATATATTGTACAGTGTTTGGTGGAAATGGAACTGCTTGGCAGATCTACGCTCTCCTAGTGCTTTTGTAATTACTAACATAATCTAATGTGATCCTGCATCATGAAAGCCCCCCCCCCCAAAAAAAAAAACAACAACAACAACAACAACAACAAACAAACAAACAAACAAAAAAAAACTATAGATAAATGAAATAATAAAAAAAAATCACATATATTGAATCTAATTTAAAGATTAGAAGCATGAAAAAGAGAGCTGTTCAATTGTAGTAGACTCACTCTCTTCTTTTTTTCTCAGACTGGCTTTCTTTGTTTTACTTCAATGAAAGCATGAACATAAAGAAACTCTACAGAAACTTTAAAGAAGCAACCAGCAATAGCTTGAACACTCGTTGTTTTTTTGTCTTTTAACACAGCCTTCTTGACCATGTGCTTCATCCTCCTTCATGTCATGTGGAATGTCATCTTTTACTGGAGCTTTGAGAGCAAGCGCTACTGGGCTGCTCTTCTCGTTGTAGCATCTCACTTTCTTGTCTCCGAATTAGTAAGTACACTCTGAATATCAATTATCAGATCAAACACCTTGTATGTCTTGCAGTAAAAAAAAAAAAATAAATAAAAAAAATTTGTTTTCACATTTCAAATGAACTTTCCTTGAATGCTTTATTGCATTCTGGTTGCCTGGGAGTAAATGGAGAAAATCACTAGTTGTCATGCAAATGTTCCTTTATGAGCTCATGTCAAGAAATGTGAATTTACAATCTGAATTATTGTGTACATTATATTCTACAGTAAGCATATTTTTATCTGAGATCCCATTCTGAATGTAGTGCAAGTGATGTCTACTGTCATACGTGGACACATACACTTGTACATAAACACACACAGACACGCCACACATGCAGACGGTTTATATTCTTATACACAAAGTCATTGTACATGTACACACACACACACCCACATACATACTCTCATGCATACGCACATATACAAGCAAATACACAAATGCACACACACACACTTGCACAACTATTCATTGCTCTGTCATCCTCACTTAAATACACTGCTATATACTTAATATATAAAAACCAATCATGCATGCAACACATTGATACACTTTAATAATTTATTTATAAACACTCCCAAAAATGACACACAATCATGAAAAATAAGACAAAAACTCAACAGAACAACTTTATACATCCATTTTCATGTGTTTGAATCAAAGATGGCTGGTCTCTCTATAGTAAAGATTTTCATGTTCATGAATTCTATCAGTTTTAGCTTATGCACAGTAAATGATTTCTTGATTGTATGATTTTGAAATTGTATCAATAATTATGCTATTTTGTTATATATATGTGTCCATGTTTCGATGTTTTGATGTAACATTGTGAGCAAATCTGCGACTGCTGCTAGTCACAATTGTAATACATTGTAGACCATGAATAACTCACTACCTCAAGCCGTTGAGGAGGAGTCCTGAGTATACTCGGTCAAGTGTCTATGGGAAATGCATGTTGTAGCAAAATCAGCCCATCCTCAACAGGTTAAAGTAATTGACACAAGTCGTAGACTTCGCCTAACACAGCAATATATATTTTCCATGTCTGCATGTTACAGACTCTTCTAAACAGGGACCAATATTACAACATCACGCTCCCCGTCGCCTATGCCACACTTGCCATCACGTCGGTCTTTGCTTTCTGCATCGCCGGCGGGTCGCTGCGAAGTATTAAGGCAGCGTGCACATTTCAGCGATCACGCTATGCCCTCTAGCGCTCTACAGCTACGAATATCGACGGAGTCCAGGTAAACGACATCTGCAACTTTCTACCATGGCCTGAGATTTCGACAATCCCCGCATTTAACCACGATTGCATTGATCCATACTGTGCTTAGCTCTTTATTCTTTTTTCCTTTTATGGAACAGCTGTTTTGAGTGTGCATTGCGATTCTCACTGTAATGACAGTTATATTAGGTGCAAAGTGAATATCAGAAAATAGGTGTGCACCTCACAACTTATAAGCAGCATGATGGAAGCAGCATGATGCAGTTCCACATGACATAATGTCATCAAAAAGCATGTGGTATAGCTGGTCGAGATAACAGGCACACCTCCATAAAGTCATATAGTCAGAGATGAAAATATTGTTGACCATATATTGTAAGCAGGCAAGGACTTTGATTTAAATTTTTTTTGTGTGTGCATATATGTGTTTTGTTGTTTAGATATGTTTTATATCTTGAGTTTATATAGGAGTCTTGTGGCAGAATATCTGATAAAATGATATGGAGAACTAGTTTGGAGCAGATGTGGTCTTTTCTTAGTGTTCTGTTAATAAACATAGCTGCTGTTTGTTGAAATCAAGGTCCCACAGAACCAACAAGTTGTGTGTCCCACAATTGACTGCTCTTTTGAAATGAAGGTCTGTACATTGTTTAGTTCCCGAAGGCAGTGTGTGCAACTTGGCAGTGCCAAGATGACACTTCTTCTACTTCTCACTTCTTCTATTACACTGTACATCTGTCAAAAATTGAGCCAAGACTAGTGTCCCTTTTTTCTCCCTGGCTGTTGTTCCTCATTCTCCATAGCCTTCTACTGATGCTCAGCTTCTCTGCATGAGATAATCAAGTGGATGACTTTAATAGGGCGTGTGCTTTTCATAAAGTTCTATTTCAGAGGGAGGGCCTTTGTCTTATTAAGGAGGTTCAAGAGATGGAGTAACAACAGTGTTATTCCCTTTGATCCCATGTTTGAAGCCGCCGCTCAAAAATATTTGAAGCATGTGCCAAACAGGATCTGCCGTGCAGATACGAAGACATTTGACTCGTGTCTCATTGCATAATCACTAGCCACTTTCAAAGGAAGATATGTCTTTGTGATGGTAATTTCTTTTCCCCATCCCTTCTTATAAGAGGTAGGTGGTACCAACACAAGGATGCGCGAATAGAAATTGAGCAAAAAATGCTGAAATGAAGATGAAAATTACTCGACTGGGCATACCTGGGCACTAATCTGATATATCTATCAATAAAGAATTATACTTAAGGTTATTCCATATTAGTTTCATTTGTGGAAATTAAGCAGAAAAGTGATAAAACCAGCTTTTCAGGATGGTACAGTTTTAAACATTTTCACATGATGCAGCTCTGATTTACACTTGCGCTAATTTCTGGGTGGAATTGACTTTTGTTTTACATGCTTTATCATTAAGTGAAATTTCATTTCATTTAATAAATAAATAAGCAAAATATGGCCAACATTATGATAACGTTAAAAATAAATCTTCAGATTGCTCAGCAAGACGACGGCGTCAAACATTGATCTTCAAAGGTATAAATGCACCTGTGGAATTCTTTTGTACATCAATAGAAATCTGACAACTGTTTGAATAATTACAGCCAGTTGAAACTCCCATGTATAAAACCTCCTTGGTCTTATCACAAACAAGGAAATAATTTTAAATGTTTTTGTTGCAGTAATGTACTGATCCTATTCCTTTGAAATCTCTCATAAGCTTTGTTCTCTGGGTATTTGTTTGTATAGCATGTATGATTTTCTTAACTTATTAGAATGTGAAAAAGCTTTTGAAGCGTATTATGTACATTAATTCTGTGATGAAAATTTTATCATTCCAGATGCTTTCAGAGTTTTCAAGTGGTGGGAGCTGTTTCCCAATGTGAAAGGTGTTCAATTTTCATATTCATTAGTTTGTAGCCCAGGCTATTCCTTTTCAATCCTAACTTTAATTTTGAGCAGCATGAACCCAGTAGATACAAGCCAAGAGGCTGGATAGGTCACTGGAGAGGTAGTCTCTTTCAAGACTCTGGCATGAAATGAAGTGAACAGGGGGCATTCATCACGTGGTTGAGATGAGACAGCCTACAAACTTGAGCTGGGATGAAAAGTCTCAGGCCACAGGAGTGTGGTATCTTGATATGAATTTGTTGTCAATGTATTTTTCTTTAAATATTTCTTTGATAAGATTATTTCTGACTTACATAAGAATCTCTGATGTATGAATGCAAGTGGCCACACTGACTTTGATGTAAAGAAATATGCTTTAAGATACTTATATGTAAAACAAATCATACATCTCTCCTTTATTGCACAGTAAATAACAAAGAATATTTTCATTAATGAAATGAATCACCCTTAATTCGAATCAACTATAGACTTAATATCTTGGCTTTCTTAGCATTTCAAATTTACTGTGAGGCAAAATTTTCTCTTTTTGTAAAATTGATTTTGAATTATTGACAGCTGTAAAAGATGAAGATGTAGAACTGATGTTCAAAAAGTTGACAAGCATCAAATTTATTTTAAAGACGTGCAATATAAATGTGTTTGCACCTACTGTTAAACAGTTTATATGCCCATGTACTTACAAGGAATTCGTGACTTTTTTCTCTGTTTCTGTATCATTTTTCACGCATTCTGTATCACATACCACTATGGACCAAATGGATTAATTGAATGTTTCTCATTTCATAGTTCATTCCTCATGCACTGACAGTGCTACAATTCTGTGATGACAGTTGAAATGGAATTAAGTCTGTTCAGTTTTGGAACAAGGTATGGATACTGAGAAATTGTTGCAATAGTGTGTAGCATGATTTTAAATTTTTTTTTTTTTTAAATGTAGAATCTATTAAATACAGGAAAACTGCAAGGTGCATCTTTCACTCACAGCATTCTTATGGTGACGTTATCTAGTGATATGTACGGGACACAGTGGTCTACGACTGAGGGATTTTTGAATAACATACACAGCAACTTGCTACTTTGAATAGCTGTTTGTTATGCAACCATAACATATTCCTTAAAGGCCCTGTTTACCTTTGGGAACAGTGATTTCAAAAATGTTATTTTGATGCATATGTGTAGATCTGTTGTGTCACAAAACATCCTACCATATAAAATTTTTGCAATAAAGCCCAAAATATAAGAAGATATAAATATTTTTCTCATTAAACCATAACTGTAGATGGTTTAATCTGGCAACATTTTGATTTTAACTATTGTTCACATTTTGTCTATTCAACAATACTTAACATTGATTATATGGATTTAAATTTTAACAGTGGTTGTTTCTATCCCAAACTCACATTTTAGAACTATTTTAAAGCACTAATGCTGGGTTTTTGTTTCATCCGCAAATGGTAAATTATGCCTATAATCCACATGAGTGATTGAATCAACACTGTGCATTCTCTTCAACTACAGCTGGAGCCAATATGGTTTTTCTTTGTTGAATGACTACGATATGCCTGGAGAATGTGCACTTACAATTGACACAAGTGTACGGTACATTCAGAATCCTCGATTTCTGTTTCACGTATTTTGAAGCACATGCTGTGGGTACAAACTCCTTGGTTGCATGTACACATACTTAGATTTATTTATTCCTAATATATTTGTTGAGGGTCCTTGAGTATGCTTCTTATTGAGTGCAGATCAAGAACACTAATTTTGAGAATCATGCATTTTGTCTATAATTTTGTAATATAGTAAATAGATCCATGGAATTCACACAAAAAAGTGTACAGTTGTTTCATTGTTTGTTATGTTTTGTTTTCAGCCATGTCCACCCAGCATTTCCTTGCTTGAAGCAAATGACTTTAAATTCACTTCTGCTATGAATGCATCCCTTCAAACTACCCATGGTGTGGGTCACGATCTGATTCACCATTAAAAATTTACATCTTTTCATTTACCATTGTGGATGTATCCTACGAATTTCATCAAATCTGTTCGTTACATGAAATATTACTATCAGACAGACAGACAGACAAAATAATAGGCAGATTATGCTGGCAAAAACATAACCTTGAAGGTGATAACAGTCATTCAGAAGTTCATCAAATACTCTCGCCAAATGTGCACAATTTCAAGAAACATTGTCGGCGCTATCCACAAAGATTAGCATACCACATGGCATTTACTGCTCATGCACTGTTTTTAGTGACTGATGAGTTTTAACATTTGACTTTAATACTAATGTGAGGTCGACTTGAGCAAGGTTGATTGTAGTTGGCTATCTTGTGGTGACTCAAGACTCCCTCATGAGGAGACATCTCCGGGCATGATGTCTCTATGATGTCTTCCAGAATCTAGCCGAGTCTCGTGGGGAGTTGGGGGAGAATCTAACATGTTCGATTTTTCAGAATAATGAACCTCGTTTTATTTCTTATGAACACATTATAAGAATACAAGTTCTCCTCGGAAATTGAATGTTACACAGAGCAAATGCAGAGCGATTTCTATTTCAACCCACTGAAAATGTGAAGTGTTCGCCCACGCAAAGATGTTCTGTAAATGTTTGTTACACTATGTCAATTTGAAAGTGATCTGTATTTCAGTACAATGGAATACATTTCTATTGTTTAATTTTTTTTTTTTTTTTTTTTTGTCATGGGGCTTGGAAATGACTTCGTTGTGACGAAAATTTCACTATGTGTATTGCCATGTTCGTTGAAAGCAGATTTTGCACTATAGACTGTAATAAAGATGAAAATGTTAGGACCTGAATTTTTACTACATTGTGACAAAATTTGGCAAAAACCCTGTTCGTTGTAAGCAAATCTTGCACCATATAGGGCCTACATTAGTGATGATAATGTTGGGACCCGGGTTTTTACTACATTGCAACGAAATTTTGTTACAACCATGCACATTGTAACGGAAGTGCACTGTACTTCCAAAATTTATCTACATTTACAATGAAATTTAGCACACACATAAACCTTAAGTGTTGATATGGATAGTGGTATGAAGTGTATAACCATGGTGATGGCATGTGTTAATGGATACGACATGTACAATGTACACAAAAACACATTTATCATGAACTGTCTCATCTCATTACACTCAAAAGGCAGTCCTGCAGGGCGGGTTATCATTCACCTCCAGTTTTTTCTTTTCTTGAAAGACAACTCACATGAATCCAAGCAACATTACATCCAGTTCATTACCATTTTATTAAATATTTCAGCCACAAAAATAGACAAACTTCATCATCTTGGCAAATCTTGTTTCCAAGGTATGCAATCAATCACTTGAACAAGTCAGACACTTAAAAACATTCTCAGGCAGGTTCACACAACCTTCTGTATGGTCACAAAAGAAAAAAAAAGTGCAGTAATCTGATATAATAAATTATCAAATCCATCAAAGAGAAACTCCAAACATGAACTATCATTAGGATGTTAGATGTCATTATTAGAACATGGAAGGTTTATGAAGTAAACATTGATTAATTAGATTGACATACAATAAATAACATTCACACGTACATGAGTCGCTTATAATCTTGTCCTGTCCCATCTGTTTGGCACTGAAATGGGACGCTCATCACAAACATTTTTGCTCACTTGCCCATGGGCAAAGTGCAACGTACATCAAATCATGAATCAACATTATATACAAATGTACAGTTCAAAAACAGATATTCATTATAGACATGTCTTTTCTATGACTTTTATTAAAATACCCTAACTACATGACTGCATAGTTTTTGAATACATAAAAATTTGACAAAAGGGTAGTTCACTGACAGCCTACGACAGAAATTCTTGTCAACTGACCATGAAGACACAGCGACTTTAAAAGCTACAACTTTGAATAGCTACGTGCCAAGGAGAAATACAGACTGGACTTTCAGCTAAGCGAGAAGAGAAAGCATAAAATGTAGGCTTGCATTCGAGGCGCCTCACGAAAGATGAGTGTGTCAGTAAACTATAAAGAGAGACTGCGTCTTCATGTAAAACATCTATAATCATTACGAAGATTAATTGTAGCTCTTACGGTAAGAGCATCTTTAAAAGCTTTTAGCACCTGTAGATACAGTAGAAATGTGAGTTAAACCATTAGTCATACACAGATACATACAATTAGCTAAGGTTCTACCTCTTCCCATGTCCACGTCAGCACATGCACATTTTGTAGAAAATTAAAATAATGTACAATATGCATACTTTAGATGTCAACAATTTTTAGTTATAATTAGGTGAAGTTCTCCTGTGCAAAACAGGTCCGTCAAAAGAATCACATATAACGTCTGCTAGAACATCCTGTAATTTTGCAAAGTTGTCAAAAAATGTTGAAAGTACAACTGTCACAAAAAGTGACATAAAAAAATTCTGTCATTTCCCTGTAATATACTGGTCACATTTATATATTTGCTGTGTCTTTCTTGAAGGAAGAAGTTAGTTTAATAAAACTACACACATCTAGGGTGCTCAACATAGTAATTTAATGCAGTGTTCTCATGTCTTGGGTTAGTAAGAGGAAAATGCCTGTGAGAACATACTCTACATCAATCCTATGTTGAATATTAAAGTTGAGAGCCATAGGGGTATTAGCTTAAAGTACACTTTGCAGTGTAAGAGTCCTTCTGGCTTTACTCAAACTAAGTAATGGCACATTGTCATTCTTCCATGCTGTCAAGTTTATATCCAAGTCTTGTAGGCATATACTGTTAGTTGACTGCATCATTCCTGGTGGTCAAAACAATATTAATATGAATGTTCCTGATTATCAGGTATGTCATGAGGAAAACGAGGCTTTTCATCTAAGTTTCATTTAATTTCTTTCCAACATCCTAGAAAAGCAGATCAGTTTTTACTAGCTGAAGATAAGAAGGATAAAAAGAATAAGTTTACAGAATTTGTTCCATCACCAGTCATTTCCTTATGTATCAACACAAATTTCCAAGTGTAATTCAATAGCCAATAAAAAGTCAGAAATGACATTCACGACTAGTGTATTGATTTCCACAAATTGTTACTGTCAAAATCAAGAACATTAAGACTTGTTATGAGGACAATATTGCTATGCTTACTTTCACAGAATTTATTGCTATCAATGCTGTCACTTTTATCACAAGTCATTATAAAGCTCACCACAATTTGTGCTATTCACCACAGTACTCAACACCACAAGATACTGATCATGATGGCAAAGTGTAGTTCATATATGGTGTGCATCCACAAACACACACACACAGTTCACAATCTCACTTTGCCTCAATAAAACAACAAAAGCAAGACACAGTAAACGTCACATCAAGAGCCCACTGTGTGGTGCCAGTGATGTGTGATAACCTTCATGTCTATGTATCCGATATGTACATGTACAAGACTGCACCCTACACGAATACAATGTTGCTATGACCAACAAAAAAAAAAGTTATGGAAGAAATGGAGCAGATAAATATATAATGGAGATGTTTATATATTCACATTATCACAGAGATGCATTAACACTCGCACAAGAAAAAAACTGAATCCTTGACAAAAACAGCAATCGTTTCTTCGGATCCCAACTTTACCCAGTACCACACACCATCCAAATTCCTGTGGCAATAAGACTTGTTGCTCAGCAAAGGATAGTCGGACACTTAAGGCACACTTTTATAGTCATAGAATGGTCAAAGTTATCTCTGCAATCTGATTCGTCGAGAGTCAAATGTGTTAAGTTGAAGTACTTCCCTTTACCCAATTGATATCATGCAGCTGGTCAAAATCCCATGTGTCCACTACAATATATTATGACTCTGGTTAATTAGTGCCATGAATCCAGTCATTTTCTCTTTTGAAATGGTAAAATTGCTTTAATTCTAATATTCTATAAAACAGATGATGCACAGGTTTACTTTGTGCACCAGGAAAATTATGGATAAATTTGGAACTGTTTTAAATACACTAGACTACTACACCTTGTATGCTTATATAGTGCCAAGGTGCCTGGTGCACTCCATTCCAACAAATGCACTTCATATCTGTGCATCTTTTTGTATAAACTGGTGTTGTCTAAAGCTCAGTGACGCCCGGGCTGGATCATATTGTAAATGCATAAGATATAACTGACATTTACATAAGGCAATAACGCAACACAAAGCACCAGGGAGCAGCAGAAACAAGAGTGTAATGGTCCAATGTCACATCTTAGTTTTTTAGTTCCTATGCGTACCAGAGACACTTTTATACATACAAAATGTAGCTAGGAAAAGTCAGATGTTCTATGGCACGTATTTTGTACTATATGAGCATGAACTTTGTACTCGTACATGTCTGTGTTTATCTGCGGCCACATACACTGTACATCACCATGTGATAATATTTGTAACAATGGAAAACAGAATTGACATAAATTACAGGTAGACCTGCTGATGATTATGAGAAAACCATGCTGTGGACACATAAATAAACAAATGAAAGTGATGGTACGATAAAAATGATGGCATTTGGCGTAATCTATGGAGAGTTACAGAAAAAAAAAAAGAGAGGAAAATTAATGTATTGTTACCATGATTTCTTCTCTGCCATGCCAAACTAACATCACAGCTATCACATCAAGTACTGTTGCAATGTACACATAAATAACTATCACTAGCTTCCACACATAGACAAACATCTCCCTATCTTTCCTGCGTCATATGTTCCACATCCAAACAGTGTAAATTTTGTATGTGTATTACCAGTGTCACATCAGCATATACCACAGAACAATACGTCTGCGGTTGATTTCTATGCAATTCATGGTTCGTAGTGTGGCCCCACTCTTGGAACTTGGCGAAATAGTGGGAAAGGCTATACACTGATATGTCAGAAGGCAACTCTGGGACACAATGGCCCAAATTGACAAATATGGTTTATGCAAATATCTTCCGCGTAAATACGATTGACAGATTGCGTACGCCAAGAAACGTCCAGTAAGAAACGCGCATTGATACGCACATGTCAAAGGTACACCCATTCCACGCTTATTTTAGACCATGGTCTAAATTTGTACCATGGTCTAGGTTTAAACCATGCAGGTTTAAACCACCCTTGTAAATTCAGGCCATTGGACTGAATTCACAAAGGTAGTCTAACTAAAACTCCATGCTTTAAATCTAGTCTGTGGACCAAACCAAGCAATGAAATAGGCATACATGTACCTTGCACATGCATTCGATTCAATTCAATTCCATTGATGTGATGGATGCACGTGTTGGTATGCATTCTTTATCGTATGTTTGTTGGTATGCATGTTTTGCGTCACATGCAGTTACATGCAATTCATATTTGCAGAATTCACAGATTTAAGCTACCTTCATGAATTTAGGCCAATAAGTTCAACTTTCTGGAGTGGATGGGAAGTATCTAAATAATATCAAGGCAGACATGGGAGATAATCCCGGTCCTATAAGAAAGGGTGGATAACACAGAGAATGATTAGAATTCTACAAATTTTGAGCAAATAATCCACAATCTCAAAGGACACTGGAGAAACAGAAGACAATTTATTTTTGAGTGGTAATAACACACTAAAACATGATGATAGTAACATTTTTTTTTTTATTTTCTTGTCGTTGAAATCTTCAGGAAAAATGGGGATGACACCTCAGCCATAGGACAAGCATGTATTGCAGCACCGACGCTGGTAGCTGGGATTGTTGCACATTTGGAGTCTGTGAACAAGACTGCAGTAGGCTCCTTCGTCTACACATGGGGCTGTAAGACAGATAGAAAAAAGAACAAGAAATGCATAATTATCTTATACAGAACGATTGAAAAGAAAAGGTGAAAGAACAGAATTGGCACTTCAGGGGTTTATTTCTATGCCCACTCTGTACATCAGGGTGGGCATAGACAGACAAAAATTTAAGCATTTGAAAATAATTTACTATAACTGAAAACCTAAACAGGTCACTGTGACAAACTTGACACTCTTTAGTCCCATCTATATGACTACTCTTGACTCTAATCCTTCATTCAGAGGCCAAGTGAATGCAAGTTACATGTGTCAAATCCCTCATACAAATTCAAGTATTTACAGAAATGTGACCCATGTACCTGTGACACTGCTTTGCTACTGCAGACTTGGTGAATTATTGGTGGTGAAAGTCAAATAATAATCACATCATTAATTGTTCTATCCCCCAATGAAAGACTAAAGCAATCTCCCCCCCCCCCCCCCATATACAATGTACGTCCATCCAGGCATGATTCCTGCCTTATTAACATTCACTATATAAAAGTTGTGTAAATGACAATAAAGATGATAAGGATATCAATAGGAGCACAAACAAACAGGATGATACTAATGATGAAGTATGATTAAATAATGATGACACTTACTACTACTACTACTACTGCTACTGTAATGTAATGGTAATAATAATATCATATAGTACAATAATAACACTGATAAAGATGATAATGAAAGATGATAATGCTAACATTTAAGATAATGCTAAAATATAAAAATCAGCTATTAACAGCTTCGTTTTCTGCATTAGGAAGATTAACTATAATCACACTGCCACAATTACATACCAGACTGAACTTT
Source organism: Diadema setosum (assembly GCF_964275005.1). NCBI lineage: Eukaryota > Metazoa > Echinodermata > Echinoidea > Diadematoida > Diadematidae > Diadema > Diadema setosum. The sequence goes on from NC_092691.1 coordinate 36,567,654, forward strand.
TCTGGTTTTCATATTAGTAGTTTGAAACGGGACAAAAGGCAAACCAAAATGAGGAGTCTTCACACCATCTCAATGCTCATACCATTGGGGCACGGATCCAGTCCACACTTTTTCATGACGGGAGGCTCTCTCAACACTGAGGCACATATTGAGCTGTCCATTCTGTTCCTCGTCCCCGTCGCCACGCAGCGAATCTTGCGCGTCTGTACTGCACTGGCGCCGCATGATGCAGAGCACTGGATTAGGAAAAACAAAAGACAAAAAATATACAAGCAATAAAAAATTACATTCATTGATGGAAAAGACAGTTTTTCTCACTCAGATTGCTTATCACAAAATCAGTTTAACCCACTGAGGACGAGTCCCGAAAACAGGCCTATTCAGGCAGGTGTCTATGGGAAATGCGTGCTGTAGCAAAATCAGCCCGTCCTCAACAGGTTCAAAAGCATGAATTGTGATACAAAAATCAGATCATTAAAATATAGCCCCCCCAAAAAACAAACAAACAAACAAACAAACAAACAACAACAAACAACAACAACAACAACAACAATGAAATTCAGTTTGCATATTTGTAGACTTTTCTTTTCATAAGCGTCTAATGATTATTGAAGGAAAATTAAATGCTCTGTAAAGCCAGATGCCTGATACTCACACTACTCCACTTGGTGACGAGCCACTTGGGCCGGCAGTCTGGGTTATCGCACACCTGTTCCTCCAGCGGCCGGAAAGATGACATGCACCGCTCCTCCGGTAGGGGTTCTAGGGCGGGGCTCTGACAGAAGACACGCCTCGTCTGGATGGCCCTCCTCACGCCCACACACTCACCGGAGCACTGCAGGGGAAAAGCAGAGAAAGGGATGATGGTAAAATGGATGATGTGGAAGGGAACAAGAGTGCCATTGTGGCATACCGTCAGCAAGAAATGTTATTCATCAAGTCCTTCCATGGGTCGGCATTGTATATTTTCATCATAAATTTGACCATTCATTGCTAGTGTAGGACCGTTATTTTGTTGTTGTTTACTTTGCTGGATATCTTTTTTGTCTACACTCTTTTTGTTGTCTGTCTAGACCTTTATTTAATTTGCATTAGTTTGCTTTTCAGCACTGCGTTACAGTTTGACATTAATTCAGTTACGTTAATGATGTTCAGTTGTCACCACTACGACCATTGCTCCAGATACCTTTCCTCTTGTTCAGTTTTATGACCTTTATTCTTTCTCTATTCCAATGTGTTCATTCATTCCATTTCTCACCTGATTCTTTAGTTGAGCTCAGACAGCTCTCATTCTTATGTGATCACCCCCTCCTACTTCTACCATCCCTCTTTTATGTACACTTCAGTTCGCCAATTGAGTTACATTTCCTAATTTCACAAAATTCATCATAACAATTTATAAAATGGGTTCAAGAATGTAGGCAATTGGAAGCGCTGAAATGAGTCACATGTGCGTGCATTAATTTCTTCAGGTATGCACTAAGAAGAGTCTCTCTTCCACCTCCCTGGCCTGACGTACGTCACAATGTTTACACTAGCAGTGCGCACTCAATCAGTTGTTACAAGTGCGTCACGCGCTATTATACGCGCTGTCAATCCTGTAAACAACTTCTAGTTCGGGCCGCGGGCTGCCACAACAGCCGGCGGCCTTTCTTGTGCATAAAAGTATGTGGCGTACGTATACTCTTATACGTACGTACGTACAGTACTTCTGTGCGGGATTTCCGAGTGCGACGTGCGTAAATGTTTGGGACGAACATCTTCGGACATCTTGACTTTTGAGCGAGTGCTACATGTAGCTGACTGGTATTGACCCACAAAGGTACGTGAATAATGCTGTTAGTATTGCAAACTACATGGTGCGACATGCACTCGGCTGCGCCTCGTGCATGTCGCACCATTGTCAATACTCTCGAGCGCGCCGCACCTTCACTAACACACTCTATCCTGTGCATCATTTGTATACTTACACTTGTATTTCATTTTAATAGGAAGAGGCATGAAAGCATAATCTCCAGCTTTGGTGGAGGTACACCTGTAATAAAGAGGAGCTCTCGTGAAGGAATTTTGATTTTGGGAGTCATCCTACCTCTGACCACTCCTCAGCCATCCAGTGGTCTTCACAGGCCTGTGTGTTGCACTCTCTGCTCATCGCCGGCTCTTCCCCGAGGCTCAAATCGTTGCGGCAGTTGCCGTTACCACGGAGCCTCGTGCGGCCGACCAGATTTGTGAACTGACATGTGACCTCCCTCAGCTGTAGCCCGCCCCCACAGGTGGCCGAGCAAGGGCCCCACTCGCCTATGTGCCACCTGCAAATATATGTGGGAATTAGCAATTTACTTTATATCAATCTTTAGGCAACACCATGTACCCAAACCTTCATCACACACTGCGCATATGCATACAATTTTGTGTGGGAGAAAACAGACCTCTAATACATATGAATTGGATATGAACTTGGGAAGGGAAAGCCAGTCCAAATGTAAGTTAGTCTGTTAGGAAAGAGTAAATTATGAGTTCAACAGTATAATTCTGATCGAAATCAGATGAAAAAATGAGGAAGTTATGACATTTTGAAGTTTTGCTCTATTAGGGGGAAACAGTTCTTGAACAGTTAATATGAATATGCAAAGAGCAAAGTGAGCATGTCATTCCCTCACAACTTACCATATGTACAGAAGTTTGTACAAAAAAATTTTGAAATTTCAAGGTTTTCAATCAAACGCAATTATGCCCGAGGCTCAAATTTATCTAACTGATCACTATTCTGAAGGTTTTCAACCAGGAATAACATCATGTTTCAGACTTCAATGACAGAAACATTGAATTTTCATCATTTTTTTCGTACATGATCAATGTAAAATTGTGAGGGTATGACATGGTTAGCTCACTCATTTGCATATTCATATCCACTGTACAAGAACTGTTTTGCAGTAATAAGAAAAACTTCAAAATGTCATAACTTCCTTATTTTTCATCCGATTTCAGTCAAATTTTTACCTTTGAACTCGTAAGATTTTACTCCTTTTTGTCAGACTATCTTATATTTGGACTGGATTTCCTCTTTAAGTTAATAGCATTTGACTTTTATGGTGAATGCCAGTCTTGACAAGAAAGCTTTATAAATATATAATGTTTTTGGAAGACAAAAAAAAAAATTACAGGATCAGTTGCACCTGTCTTTAGGCCCTGGTTAATTTTCAGTTCTTACACCCTGATTTCACTGAGAAAGAGATAAAGAGTGAAAATGGAAGATGAAGTATATCTTCTCTACAGGCCTAAATTGTCATAAAATGATGGATATCTACTCAGTGATTACAAAAGATGACTGAAGATCTCTACTGGAAAGCTCTAACATGAAACTTACCTAACATTTGAAGGTGAATCCAGGGGTTGAACTGCCGCTGAAATAGTAAAACATATTGAAAAACTTATCAAGACATAGAAAAAAATGAAATTGAACGAAAAATGACATAGATATTGAAGGTGAAGTGCTGGACAAGTTATATCTCATGACATAAATGTGCAAAGGATCCATGACGTGCTCCTGCGACAATTGTACCCGTGAAATATCTGCACGTTAAGCCATGTTATCCCTAAACTATAATCATAAAAGCAATATTTCATCTGAACCTTTACATTGCGTTTGTCAAAACATTGCCTCTTTTACATATATGAGAAAGGAGAGCGAAGTTTGGGTAAACCCACTTTCTTATGATATCACATCTTCACATTGCATGTTAATGTAATCCTTACTTGTTGTCATAACGTGTAATGTCAGAGTCTCTCTCTGGTCGCCAGCGACGCAGGCGTAGACTCCGGCGTCCGTCGCCTCCACGTTCTTGATGCGAAGAATGCCACGACTTATGACCCGCATCCTGGGGTCGCTGCCGTCCCTGATGGGCATGTTTCCCCGCTCCCATGTCATGCGGTTCCTGCTGAAATTGATGACTGGACACTTGACCGTTATGGTGGTTTGGGGGAGGATGTAGGCCTCCTGACCGATTATCAGCCGTACCTTGGCAGAAGGCAATGGCTGCCGGTATGTCGTATAATTGGCAAGGATCTGCACATCTGAGGATCACAGGTATAAACAGATGAGAATATATGATTACTTGCTTGATTGATTGAGAGATTGAATACCATACGCCATATATTTAATGAGCCTAATTTTACGTGAATCGGGACTTTCAAGCAATATGTCGTGAGTGGTTAAATCAATGATTATGAGTACAGTAATAAACAAAGACATGTGCATGGGAATGTTGCATTTATATCTAGATCAGGGCCCCGTTGCTAGAAACTTTGCGTTTAAACGCAACTTGCAACTGATTGTCACTGGCCAATCAAAATCATTGTTGCATGCATGTCTTCTTAGTAGGGCAGACCCTGAGCCAATCAGAATGGTTGTTTCAAAATTAGCAATTATTTGCAATTGATTGCAACTTTCTTGCAACGGGGCCCAGAGCTTATAATTTCATGCGCTAATTGGTGATAGCATGTGACTCACAAAATTTGTAAACATAGAACCTTGCAATATATATAGGGCGTATACAGCAACTGATTGAATGGCTAATTGATTGATTGTTGGAATTACATTTTTTTCTGTTACAAAAGATTTACTCATTTACCGAATGTGGTGCAGCTTCATAGGTTGACAGTCATTAATTTTGATTAAGATTGCAGTAGGAGACAGGCATATTTTTGAATAAATGCACTCTTGAAGATTGTAGTTGATATTTTCAATCATCATTCATACACTTACGTTATACTCTGACCTACTCACATAACAAGAAGACTTATACAATCATGCAGACATATGAATCAGAATCTAGATAATTAATGTTATTTGAATAACATTAGATATTTAGATTCTGATTCATCTTGGCAATTCAATTTGAAATCTTAATTTCATCTTCTTATTCTATCTCTTTCCAATGATGACACTTGAAAAATTAGTTCCTGCCATTTATCTTGTGGCTTGATGACAGGACAGGTGGTACTACTTCATTATCAACCAGGCCTCTGCTTACCATTGCAAGGGGGCAAATCACAGACAATGTGGTCCGCCGGCCTGAGAGCCGATGCACACTGCGACTCGTCGACGAAACCATGAGAACCGTTGGCCAGGAGACGCCTGCACAGAACAGACATCAGCTTGATACCAAGCCCACACGTTGTCGAACACTGAAATATGGAGAATGGAAAAAGACGAAGAAAGAGAGAGAGAGAGAAGGACAGACAGAGAAAGAGAGAAGAAAAAGGGAGAAGAGAGACAGAGACAGAGACACAGAAAGAGACAGGCAGACAGAAAGACAGTAAAGGGAGAGAAAATAATGTTTAATGCCTCAAAGATCGACACATTCGATAGAGATATTCACAAATCCATGGAACATAAACTGAAGCATTCCAATTATCATACAGTTTAAAAGAACAACTACTGTAAAACACAATATATTCGCAGCATGAAAATTTCACGAATTGGAGCCGATGGTCTTTCTCGCAGCATGAAATTTTCATGAATCACCACTGGTCATCCAATGCATATTGTGTAGGCAAGAATTTTCACGTGCAGTTCAATTTCGCAAAATTTGCCGCTCCGAAATTCGCGAAATTAAAATGCACGCGAACATTCCTTGTTGTACAGTACACTTCATTCATATATTTATACTGTACTGTAAAACATGATACTAGCGGCATGAAATTTTCGTGAATTGGAGCTGACAGCCTTTTTCACAGCATGAATTTTTTGCGAAGTGCCTCTGGCATTCAATGCATATAGTGTATACAAGAGCCTTCGCATGCATTTTAATTTCATGGATCTTGGCTCTCGCAAAATTAAAATGCACGCGAACATTAGTCGTTTTACAGTGTATGGAATGTGGTCATTCTTTGCCAATCTTGATTCTGTGCTTACAGTGTTATCAAGCTTTCATAATCATTCATACTTGTCACCTCCTAACAACAACAACAAAACTGCCACTCGGTCATCGATCATAACTTGAGCCAGGGTCAAGTGTGCCAATCGCGATGCTGACAGCACTCCTGAATGGGCGCAGCGGAGGTTATCAAATTGACATTCAGAGGGGCTGCTGACCCCTGCTGGGAGAAAATCTAATTACCACGGAATACCTCTACAGGTATTCAGGTCCGGATCTGGGTCGGGTGCTTCTTATACTGGACAGGACAGTAGGAACTCATCATTTGAGCTCCACTAATGGCCATTAAGAAATAAAAAAAAAAAAAAAACAAGAACAGGGAATTGCAGTTCTTGTTGTCTTGCTCTACTCATATGTCAATATTTCAGGTATGCTTATATAATTGCAAATATGCAATACTAAAGAAATAATGACTTTCATGATGTTCAGAGAATGAAAGAGAAATATCTCCTCTTTTAAAGGGTGTGTACAGTTCTGGTGGAGGTGTAGATTTAGCTTTTAACATTTTGCGAGATATTCAGAAACCACTCTATGAGATGTCAAAGAGCATGCAGTTCTAAGGGGTATCAAAAGTTTATTCGCTGAAAATCGGTTTTGAAATGGCTGAGATATGCAAAAACAAGGTGAAACAAAGAGATCCTAATAAAGTTGGGGCATGTCGCCTTTTATTATTAGCACTTTTTTGGATATCTCAGCCATCTGAAAACCAATTTTCATCAAATAAACGTTGAATCCTTCTTAAAATTACATGCTCTTTCATATTTCATAAGAGGTTTTTCATTATCTCACTTAGGAATGTTCAAAACATGAATCCCTACCTCAACAGTACTGTACAGTCCCTTTAAGATCATCATTGCGATTAATCATATCCCCTTCTACAAAATAAACTTGAAAGGGTTTAAATTTGTGACTCTGATGATTAAAAATTTGGTCATACTTGGGTACCTATCTGAAAATCAATGGATTTTCCTCCACTTAATTTATCTGTTTTTCGAAAACAGAATGGGCCATGTATTTGAGAAAACCGGGCAGATATACTGGACTCTGTTATTGATATAGAGGATGAGAAGGAGAAGTGCAGTGCAGATGCTCATAGCAAGAAGTCTCCCATGCACTGAAAATAACTGTCAACCACGTGTGATTGCATTCAAAATGCCATCAACGCAGTCAGAGGGCTGTTTATGCAATCATCATCATCGTCATCCAGCCAATCACTGCCCGCTCACGTCACTCAACTGCACCTGTTGTAAGCGGCTGCCCATTATGTCACGCTTGCTGATGGCGGTCAGCCCACTCTGATTGCGGCAATCAAATTCTGCACCTGATACCTTTCTCACACGGAAGTTGAACTTAACATCTCAAACATTTGAGTGATCTATTTGTATAGCAGTGCAGGACTATTAATAGCTGACCGTGCCGTAGGAATACTGTGATCTCGTTGTTGACATCCTTATGTAACTTACGGAACAACCTGAACTAAATTTCATGTTATTGTGAGTTTTGCATAACAAAGCAAAAGTGAAAAAAATGAATTTTAAGAAGCTGTCCTGCACAGAAAGTTTTTTCCCAGATTGAAAAAAAAAATACAACTGAAGAGATAAACAAAGTTGGGCCAGTGATAAAGAGAGTTTATATTTCCTGAAGGTAAGAAGATATCTTAAGAGCTAATAACATCTTGCAGGTTATTGCAAATGGCCTGTTTAGTGTGGTGAATAAACTTCATCAGATATATGCAAAGAAAAATCTTACCAAAGAAACTACCTTCTCATTAAAAAGAATAGAATGAAGAATATTCCACTGCAGAAGTATATCAGGAGTGGTCTTGTTAACAAACAAAATGCTCTCAAGTTACCTCAGAGAGCGGTTGTGAGTACCACTGGGCGGGGCATGCAAACTCGTTGCAGGGCTGGGTGTTTGGGGGCGGGGGGATGGGGCACATGGAGGGGCTCAACTCAATCTCCTCCCCCATCGGCGTCAGCTGATGGCAGCTCAGGGACACGGGCTGGGTCCCGTTCCCGCAGCTCCGGGAACACTGGAAGACAAGACAAGACAGAACAAAACAGAATCTTAGGTCACGTTTGAGAATGAGGAGAATAAGCCAAGAACAAAGATATCCCTCGGTTCATCAAATGTGGGTATTTCCATACAGGCATAACTTAACAATCATTCAATGACAACATTACCATGGCAACAGCAAAACCGAAAGCATTTTCTTTGAAGTGTGCATTTATGTGCATTGATCTCTTTTATTGTATCCATTTGCTAATCATTCAATTGATTAATCAATTTACTAATTAATTCAATAAATAATTCATTTCATTATTTCCTTACCTATTTCTTATTTCTTTATTTACTGATTTATATTTTATTTATGTTTATCTATTCATTTACTAACTTATTTATTCACTTATATTTTTTTGTCATTCTTTCATCTATTTATCATTGACTAAATGATTAACCAATGACTGAATGATTGATTGATTGATTGAATGATTGAATGAATGAATGAATGAATGAATGAATGAATGAATGAATGAATGAATGAATGAATGAATGAATGAATGAATGAATGAATGATTGAATGATTGATTGATTGATTGATTGATTGATTGATTGATTGATTGATTGATTGATTGATTGATTGATTGATTGATTGATTGATTGATTGATTGATTGATTGATTGATTGATTGATTGATTGATTGGTTGATTGATTGATTGATTGATTGATCAATATCTTTCTTCCGTAGCTGTATTGGATGTACAATGTAGCTCATGAAAGCTACTCTTGCGTTAGTTCTTAATTGAGGGATTCTGCAAATTGCATTACATTACCCAGGAGATATTGAATAAGAGTGCAATCTTCAACCACCACTCTATTAGATACTCCTTGAAGGAAATAAATTACACTAATTGTGTATTACAGGCAAAGGCAAGTACAGCAATTTAACAGATGTTATCACAGGTACACAGCCCATGATGGACTTGAACATCCATACACCCCGCTTTGAGTTATTAACATGCCCCCCCCCCCCCCCTTCTACCTCCACTACAAAAATCTGCACAACTTCCATTGGTGTGACAAGCCATCCAACAGCTCAGACATACAGTGAATGGAAAGTTGACTATGATACGGACATTGACCTGTGATGCGATGGTCATGAGGACGAGCAAAAACATTGTAGATGTATAAACATGTGGAAACTTGCCGCACTCGACCACAAACCACAAAAAAAAAAAAAAAACGTCATATAGCATCACAGCAGAATGTCTCATCAAGTAAATTTGTCTAATCAAGTTGGCTTCACGAATGCGGGTCTCAAACAAGCCTCTCCATTATACATGCTTCGCATGGGAGTCAGTGGTATAACTGTTAATGTTACGCTGCATGCTTCCCTTGAACCCTGACATGATGTTTAACCCCTCAAAGGCAAGGTGGTTTTACCATAACACATGTTTACCATAAACACCTGCCCAAGTATACTCAGGACCAATCTTCAAAGGGTTAAACAGTGTCACTGTAGGGCAATGACACATTAACACAGTTTGAATCATATCTGTATTTTAATTGCTGCCAAATGGATTTCAAATAACTTGTTGGCCCTGATTCTGCACAATAGCATGCTGTTCCAATAAGTGAACGATTTGGCTATGTATTTCCAAATGACATAAACTACTCTACTGAATGATTTTGATTTTTTTTTTCTCTTTAACTCAACAAGTCTCAGATACCACACTTCTATGAATTGGATCTGTACAAGGTATGTCTATGTTTTGAATTTCTACTAATCAATGTTAGTTTTTCATAAGGTAGAGTAAAACAGAAAAAAAAAGAATAAATCATCTCTTATTTGGGGTTGAGGAATTGTTTGTTTCAGTTGCAGAATTTTCTAAGGTCTCGTGATGGCAAGATACATAACTAATATATAGAATTGGCAAAATGAATATTAATGATCAGAATTTTTGTTGTTATAACAAGTTGGTATATTGTGTATTTTCCTTGGATTTTGAGCAGCTTTGGTAACTTCAACCAGTTCCAATCAGACATCTTTCTAAAGATAGATCACCCCCACTGAAATTCAGAAGTGACAATCAAATGACGTCAAGATTATGATAGACTTCTGCAGTAAGTTTGGAAATTTTCTCCAGGGCTGGACAGGTTCACCTACCTGTGAAGCCGGCCGCATGACCCAGTATGGCGGACACTGATCGTTGTCGCATTCCTCCACTGTGTGGGGCACTGGCAGCGGGCAGTCGTTGAAGTCTATCTCCATCTCCTCGCCAGAGGGCGCCATCCGATGGCAGGCCAGAGTCCTCGTCTTGTTTCCCGCACCGTGACCACACATGGCTGAGCACTATGGACAAGAACAGAGACTCTTTGAAGATACAGCGTATTAGGCAGACCTTATGTTAATTCAAATTGCAGTTTTCTGCACAAATGTGACCCGCTACAACAAAAAGATCCTAAAGTCGCGCACGGTCGAAGCCGTGAAAATCGAGTTTGAAGTCAGAGCATTAAAATGGGTCAAAACTTACGATTTTCTGATTTTGATATATTATTGGAGTCTAACATGTCTTCTATTATCTGTCAAAATTTTGAAGCAAAATGATCAAAGGAAAGACCAAAAAATAGCGTTTTTCTGAGTCATGTTTTTTGGCGTTTCAACGAAGCAGAAACTGGTTCGAAAATTTGGATTGAGCGCCACAGATAGGTTCCACCCCTAACAACGACCAGAGTGATCTTATTGGTCAGTTTGCTGCTTGCTGCTAACCGAAGCGTGAAGCTCGCACACTGCCCAGTCGACTGGTGCGTGCGGGCGGGGTGCGCTATGCTCAGCCGCTTCTCACATCCTGGTCACTGATTGGTTAGTGAGGAGACCGCTGACGCTGATGTGCTTGATGTGCTCGGGGGTTGCTAGGGCTTACCTTCTATTGTCCAGAGGTGAAAACTGACTTGCGTGTCCGTTGATCGCGATTGCGTCGAAAGGAAGACTTTTAGGGCGCTTTTCTCGAAACAGTGATTTTCCACACGTCTCGACATGCTCTCTTTTTTTTATAAAATGTGTTATATATCAATCTAAAGCAGAAAGATTAGGGGATTATATCGTGCAATTTTCAAATAATCGACCTTGCCCGACTTTAGGATCATTTTGTTGTAGCGGGTCACAAATGTTCTGCAGATGGTTTACCATCGATGTGCTATGTGCTGACAAAATTCAACTGCAAGCTCTCTTGACTTTAAATATATATATATATATTTTTTTTTTCTTGCAACAGTGCAATGTGTCAACCCTTTTCGTCATGAATTCATCAAAGCAAGTTTCATTTCCCCGAAGAACATGTCCTGCCTCCACTATGATTTGATCAACAAAAGTAGTAAACTTTTCCCTTCTCTCCCCTACCTACTCCTCCTTTTTATTTTCCACTTCTGCAAACATTCACAGATCAGATTGAAAGAGACAAAAAAAGCTTTTCAAATTTCCGTGTGCTATGCAAGTGCATCTCACTATGTGAAAATAATTAATCAGCACCCAAATCAGGAATTCTTTCACATTCCTTTGTAAGCACATAAAGAAATAGTATTAATTTATAGGATTTAGGGAGTCTCCTGCAAAATCAGGGGTTCTCAGAGAAAGCTCTATTCATGTGCCTACCCTGCATGCACTATAGCTTTCCTCACCTCAGACCACTCAGACAGAGCCCAGAATGCAGGGCAGTCGACGCCCAGGCAGGGCTCGGGCCCTGAGGGCCGGGGCCCAATGCAGTGATCCTCGGACAAGAGAGTCAGTGAGGTGGGTGCGGTCCGGGCTGCCTCTTCCACGCAGTATACATCGGATGGGTACCTGACCCCGGGCCCGCAAGGTGAGGAACATTCGCCATAGAGGAAGATCTTCCACCTGTTGTGGGCAATGGCCCCGGGGAGGGGGGCAGGGGTACCAGGTTGATGGAGGAGGGGTTTGGGGAAGGGATGGTAGGGAGGGTGAGATGGCAGGTGTGAGGAATTTTTTTTTGGGGGGGGGGGTGGAGAAGGAGATGAAAGTGTGAGTTTATTTTAACACCAAGGTGGCTCACAGGATAGATATGTAGGTTTGAGGGGGACAGGACCCCTGAACATTCTTTATTACACGATGTATACACAATTTATTACAGACAGTAAGTACTGACCAAAAGTAAAAACATGAAGAAAGTTAAGTTTAATGTGAACATGAAAATGAATTATTGCTTAAAACTACTTCATGGAAATCAAGAGCATGATTTATACATATGTTGGCATACATCTGTGGATGGAGAACTTAAAAATGTGTTTATGCATTTGATTGGCATATACCCCACTGTTTCATGATAACAAATATTTTCATCGACATTACGATTCATTCTTCTATACCTATGCATAATAGCGTGAAATTTGCTACTTCCCTCTGCAGGTAATGGTGACATTACATGAACTGTGTCGTGCTAAAGGGTTCTTAGACTTACTCTGGCGGACACGCCACCTCGTTACACGACTGCTGGCTGCTGGGTAACTTGAGGCTGTAATCGCAGAAAGCATCACTGATGATGGTGTCTGTGAACGCATTGACACACCTCACGATGGACTCCTGTGTGCCTGTAGGGAGAGGGGTGAACGTTGATAGAAAAGTTATGATGGGGGTGGGCTGGTTGAAGAATGGGTGAATTGGTGGTAATTCATTCTTGATGCACAAAAACGGTCAGACACGGGAATGGTTGTGCAACTGTCATCACACGAATGTTCGGTCTTTAAAGATGAAATCCATTCATTAATGCTCAATCAGCTGACATAAAACAAATTCATCCCACTGTGCAAAGAAACATCAATATTATCTGCAGAGAAAAATGTCCATCTACATTGATATCAGGTTGTACAAATGTGAGTAATACAAGTATTTAAAGTATCACATCTGTGCTGTACACAGATATATAAAACAACATACAGATGTATTTGTTTGGGACTATTATATTTTGTGAACTTAAAAAAAGTGTTACAGTGATCTACCCAGAAATCAACTGATTTCTCTCATGCCACCACTCTTACACCATCCACACAAACTCACAGTGATATTAAAGCAGGGACAGATATGTGGCCTAGTGTATGAACATTGAGCAGGAGGGATAATCATATTTTTTTCATATATTTCTTTTTGTATTTTTTTGCTAGTTGATTCAACTCTGATTACTGGATTCATTCAAGTTTGTATGTGCAAACATCATTACAAATCATACATCTTGCATCTTGGAGTATCATTGTACACTGCTGTTTGTCTTGACAAAGTTGTATTATGGACAATTAATCACAATGGTAGAGGTTCTGCCTTTTCAAGTATATTCTATGTAAATCTCACTAAAGACTAGTGAAAGGCATCGTTAAAGGAATAAGGTATATCATTAGTTGAGTTGAGGATTCAGCTTTTAACTTTTTGCAAGAGACTTTGTGAAATGTTAAAGAGCAAACAATTCTAAGAGGAATTCAAATTTTATTTGATGAAAATGGGTTTTGAAATGGCCGAGATATCCAAAAACAAAGTATAACAAAGCAATCCTAATAAATGAGAATTGCTTTGTTTTGGATATCCAAACCATTTCATGACCAATTTTCATCAAATAAACTTTGAATTCCTCTTGGATATGTATGCTCTTTCATATTTCATAAGAGGTTTTTCATTATCTCAAACATATCATCATAAAAAAAAAAATGTTGGAAACCTGAAGCCCCATTTCAACCAAAACTGTACCATCCCTTTAATATCTAAATTTTTATTTGGTTTCAAGCCACCAGATTTTGACAGTACTTAGAAAAAAAAAAGATTGCTCTCCCTGATAAGTCAAGCTTTAAAGATTTTAGTCAACCAACCCATACGACATACTTTGGTCTATTACAGAGAATTGTGATTTGTGACTTTTTGTGGGTTTTGAGCTGAGCAGTCACATTTTGTCTCCTAGGTCATTGGCAGTGTGACCTTGCACAAATCAAAAGAAAACATTAAAATGAAACACACACAAAAAAAAGAACAAGAAAAATTACAGCCCTTGCAAAAGTGAAACAAAAAAAAAAACACAACCAAAACTAAGACAAGATCTTGACAAGAAATTGATGTTAATCATCATAACTCTAACTAAAGGAATGAAACTGATTGTAATCTATGTGACATGCAACGTCCGGATACGTGATCTGTTTTCTGACACAACACTTCCTTTCACTTGCCTCCAGGAATTCCTTCTGAAAAAAGATGGAAGAATAATATCCACCTGCGGGCCATGAGGCATATTTTTTTTTCAAAGTTTTCTCCCTAAAATAATCATTAAAGTTTCCTTCTTGTCTGCCAGATATTTGGGCTGCATTAAGAAAGAAAGAGTGTATACACATCAATTTCCTTGGGACAAAACCAGACAGCTTACAGGAGGAAGCAAGATCAATTTTCGTGATCAAACATGAAAATCCAGACTAATCTTTGCCAGCCATCTATATGGCCTAGAGATATTTCAAGTCATATCAGGTGCAAGGCATGATCACTGTACAGTTTCCCTATTTTCAACAATCAATTTCTTCCAAAGACCTTTGGCCATAGTGGTGTTCGATTCCAGAGGAAAAAGTCTGATAATAATCCCCTAAGAAACCTAGGGTAGACTCTCAAATACATGCCTTGTCTTTAGAGTATTTGGCATGTCTCTCGTCTTATTAAAGGCAGTGGTGACAGTAATCTTGATCAATGTCTCAATTTTTTTCCACCTTAAAACAGCATGGTCATACAAAGAAAAACTGCTCAATATTTTCTGAGATAACCAGAAGGGAAAGTTACTGGGTTAATGTGACAGCGATGAAAGCCTATAAATTCTGCATTAACACTTTTACAAGCACATGCACTCGGCTGAACTCTTAAGAGCTTGTTCTTCAGCATTCAGAAATTCTCCTAAGCTTGACCTAGTTGTATTCCTCATAGAGCCCATTCAGGTATAGCACTTATGCCTTGGTTCAACAGGAGGGCAGTAACACAATAGAGATTATTAGGTTCAGGTAATCTCTACTCATTGAAAGTTAGTTTCCAGACATCCAGGCCAATTATTTGGCAAAGAAAACGCTTTAAAGGTAGGCAATCCCATTTGCATGCCTTAAATGAAGAGCTGTATAAATACAGTGGTATGTTGAAGAGAGTATCATTTTAGAAACTCCCATAAAGTATTGAAAGTGGAAGGTAACATTTAGTACATTTTTATTGACCGTTAGATTTTGAATTGAATTTTTTTCGGGGCTCACCGTAAATTCCAGTACATTGCTAGGCTACCTTTGCAGACCCATGCACTGCATGTGTGTCCATCATGTATATTTTGTGAAGAAAGTTCATCAAAACTTACAAACATTTCTATATACATTCTTGCCACACATTCTATATGCTATTACATCAGCTCTTATACTTTTAGATTTGTGTTTATAGATAAAAGAATACAGAAGACTGCAACAAAAAGGCTTAAGTGTGGCTGACACACAGAACTACTGAGTGGTTGAGTTTTGTGCATTATTCAAATTGTAGATAACTGTTGACTTCCAAATTTCTCAGCAGTGGCCTGAACAAGTCCCCTGAGGTTCATATTTAATGTTTTGCTGCATTTTTGGAGGTTTGTAAAAGGTATCCCCTACCTTTAAGGGTTTAATGACAGCATTGCTGACCATTTCATTTTTCTTTCCTTTTTTTTTTCAGAAACAGAAAAATATCAAATGAAAGCAAGATATTATTCAGAGAGGTGAAGGTTCAGTTGTGAGTTTCTTCAATTTGTCTTCCTCTACAAAATATTGTTTGTGTTACATCAGCATGGGGAAGCATGAAAGTCATTCAGTACCACTTACCCCCTATGCACGAAGCACTGCAGGGTGTGTATCCTACGTAGCGCCAAATGGCAATGATGCTGCTTTCATCGGGGCCTCTTCCGAGACCCAGGTCATGGGTCGGACCGGGGTGGAGCTCGTTGGGTTCCGTCGGCTCGTTGGGGTGGTGCGATGGCGGGTAGCTGCTGTCGCTGGCATTGAGGGCGGTACACTCTTGCATCGTGCACTCCTCGATGTCCTCCGGCCGCACCTCCCGCTCGCACTCGAACTCGTTGAGGTCAAAGGTGGCGTCGAAGCTGGGCAGGTACACCTTGCAGCGAATGCTGCGAGTCCGTATTCCACGACCACAGGAGGTGCTGCAGGCACTCCACTCACCCACGTAATAACTGGTTACCATGGAAACACATCACAAAAGTTTGACAAATGTACCAAAGTTTACCTACAATCTATAGTCTTTCACTCTATCTGTGAGCTTATGCTAATATGAAGTATCAAAACATCTCGAACTGCATCTACACAACTTCTTCCTAAGTATTTTAATTTTATAATTCTAATGACAATGAGCTGTCAATAAAATGATTTGTATCTAGAAAAAAAGGGTACAAGAAAGCTTTTGTGCCTGCTGTGTGCACACTTCGAATCACAGACAACTTCATGCAAAAGTTATGCTCTCAATAAAACTGAATGAAAATTGGTCATTTTTCTTGGGAAAAGTATCTATACGAGAAGAGAACAGAGTGAAGTGATGGGAAAAAATGTGAATAATTTAAGCAATCTTAATTAAGTGAGAAATGTTGTTTGCTTCTGAAGCATCCATCATTAAGAATGGCAATACAATTGGTCTGTCAAACATATACAATGCAAACGAGATTTGAGAAAGTTTGTTTCTTTGTGACAAAGAGTTATGACCATTGAAAAGAGTGAAAAAATAGTATAAGTTAAATCTTTCATCATCTTCATAAGATTGGATTTTGTTGGATTTGTTGGATTTTGAATACACAGTCTATACCTTGGAACTTCAGCAGGGTTGTCTCGGGGAACACCGTCTGAGATCGTTGTCACCTCAAGTCTGGTCTCTGGAACTGCATACAAACATTCAACACAAAGTAAAGAGTAGTTTTTCTTTTGAAACACATTTAGATTTGCATAGAGTATAAACTTTCACAGAGCTGGCAGGTTTTGGAGATCAATGATGGCAGCCCTCTGCTGTAAAATTATCTTTGGAAAAAGACGAACAAAGCTGTCAGGTCATTCACAGACACTTTTAGTTTACACTTTTTCATTGACTGTTCCATTAATTGCACCCATCTCTAATTTGTCTCCTCCTTCTTCTTAATTTTGATTTCCTTTCTTTCTTCAAATCAGTGCTGGATGTGTCTTAAACCCCCAGGCTGAAGAGTGGCAAATATGGTTTGCTGGATCAATATGAACAGAACAGAACACCGATACAAACTTTCAGACTTTTCACAGACAGGTTACTGCAAGTCACCTTTTAAAATGAAATGAAAATATGGAGTAAAATCATGGTACAATTTGGCTTTCATAAGCCAAACAAAGACAGAAGACTGATCAAATAGTTTGGAATCGAATGACGGAAAAAAGATGAACATATCTGAGTCACTTTCTTGTTTCTCAGAATCAACTGAGTTGACGACAATGTATTCTGTTAAGTTTTCTTCTTACCTCCTATTGTATTTGTCGCTGGATCTGGAAGGCAAGGCACTCCCGGTAAACAGGCCTTCCGCATGGTGGGCACCGTGCTGGGGTCGCACCCCAGCACCACCTGATTGCGATGGTTTCTGCACTGGATGTCACGTGTTATGATGCCGCGACCACATGTCACGGAGCACTGCGGTAAACGTGCAGATAGAGAGGATATTGATGAATCCAGACAGAAAAATTAAGGAACCATTTCACCTAATTTGAGCCATCGCATGAAACTGGGTCATGTGACTTTTGTCGGTTTTGTAATGCGCGGTCACAGGGATATCAGGAGTTCATGAACAGAAGTGATGAATAGGATGTAAACATGTAAACTAGTATACTCACTGACAAAACAAACAGACAGTTTACCAAAAGTGTCAGGTAATATCTGTATCTGCGGCAAAGGAGTCATTTTCAGTCTGCAAAGATATGAATTTTTTCCTAATATCACCCTAAATCTCAGTGATATTACCATACCTTTATGACTTGCGACGGAAATGGACTGTGACTCAGATTTTGAATGATACACCTTGTACACATGCTAATCACACATAAAACACCCAATCAAATTGAAGAAATCAAATGAATCATATGAACTCTAAGGTACTAGCTCTGAGGAACACATAAAATCTCATACATTAAAAGCCTATCAAATAAACTGCACAACATTATGCATGCTCTACTTGGTACAAAGAGCAGTGCAAATTCCAGCAGAGGTAACGGACACTCCACGTCACATTTGAAGTCTAATGAACTTCCATTTCTGTCACAAGCGATCAGATGAGATCTTCGGAGGGATATTGAACAGAAAGTCTGCTCTCATGCATACCACTTCTCTTATTCATTGGCCAATCAACATTCCCCTTAACCTAATCCCAATAAATCAGTGCAAAAACAGCTGTCCTGTACATCCGACAATGTTATCGGTGGAAAAGAAAAATCGTCTGAGCTTCCATCACAGACAGTTTGGGCAGCAAACTGAAAGAAAAGTATACATCCCTGTTTTTTAAACACCTGCCCCCCCCCCCACCCACACACACATTAAATACATCTTCATCAGTCAAGAGTTCAAAAACATGATGTACAATGAACCCGAAACTTCTTGCTGATCTTGAACATGGATAAGTTGTCACGTTCCCTTTTAATAAGAAATCACAAAGTTCCACAGATACAGAAAATGAGAAAAAAAAAAAAGCTGAATGCATGTACATGTTGATGTTCTACTGATCACGGAAAAAAAAAAAGTCCACAAATTGAGCACAAATGAGATTATAACATATATGGTGTTGATGCCAATGACCAGCTGTTTTGAGCAAAGTCTCTGGAGAGCCTGGAGAGTTACCATGACAGCAAAGCTTCAAATTTCAGTAGTCAGATAATTGGACAGGAAGAAAAATCTTTTCCTTGGAAAACATCATTGCTACCCTGCTATTCCATGCAGGCAAAACTTTCACGATTGAAAAAAAAAAAAGTGAGTACAACAATACTTCACAAACATGGGCGATACCTGTGCCTACAGGAAAAATACTTTGTAAATAAGAAAGTTGTGATTTATCACTTGTTACCAGAAAAAAATTATAATAATAACATGAAAGGAGGGCATTAGGGTACAGCACACTGTAATTAATACACATGCCCTTGAAATATTGACTGAAGCATGACCCTCGACATTCTCATAATGGACCTTGGTGCAAAGAGCTTCATTTAAGGGATTCAAAATCAAGACTGTTAATTCCAGGTGTGCATGTGACAATGGCCTATAGTAATGAAAGTGAAACTGATGGCAGTAGCAAGAGTTTCTAGCTCAAGGGGATAGACAGTAAAGACAGGGTAGAAGGGTGTACATGAAATTTGATGGATGGGATTTTTATTGCCCCCCCCCCCCAACAACAGAAAAAGCAAAATTCAGAAAGAAAGAGTGAGATGGGAGGGGGATTACTACCATCCAGTAGCAGCTGTATTGACACATAGCCTAAAGTAGGTTTAAATTGAGCTTAGAACTTAAACTTAAGCAGTTCATCAGGGCCAGGTTTCTTTGCCAGAAGCAATTATAAACCTATGACTAGCATGAAAAGTTTTCTTTTTTAATATATCTTACGAACAAGCTCCAAATCCCGAACCTTCACTTTAACCAACTTCACTTTAACTGAAGAAACTGAACTGATGAAATGTCATTACTTTATCACATTTCGAGGGAAACAGTCCTAAATTTAAAATTAATGATAACTGTTCCTAAATTCATATCGATCCTCATACATCAGTGAAATATAAACAAATAAGGGAGACAGAGTCTTAAAAATTGTGAAAATATCTTGATTTGATATTCTACTACCAACAAAGTATAAGGGTACTAATGCCATTAATTTATGCAAATCAATTATTTTCTCTCTTTCTTTTTATTGATACAAAGCGACACTGATATCATAAGAGTTATTTGATATAACTTTTGCCTTGAAATAATGTTTGTCTTATCTTTGCCCTCATACAGGTATGTAAAATCTTCTTCACACAAGACTGAAACAGAAATCTTGGCACCTCTTTTGAGACAGCGAGATAAAGACAGCAGCCTTTACTTGCTGGGCAATTACTAAAGTCTTGATATTAAAAAGAACTAGAAATGTCGCTTTGGCGACTGGTATGCCTCCGCCATAATGCATGATTTTCCCAGTAGGTCTAGATAGTACATGTGGACACTGTGTGATTACATTTTCACAAAATTGGCAAAAATATAGGAATGACAAGTTTGTCACAAATGTGTTGAATGTTCACCTTCCTTGACGTAGGTTTAATTGGATGAATAGGAGAGCATGTATCTAGGGATTTAAGGACTTTAACTTGACTTTGACCCATTCATACATTTAGGCATTGAGTAATTTTCAAGGTACAGGTGTGGAGAAAAAGTGCAATTTCTGAACTGAATAGTAAATTGTTACCATTTTCATCTGGCCCTTGACCCTAAAATTCATAAGATAATTACTTTCAGGTAGAACATGCACAATATGTACTAAGTTTCAAGGTAACTTGAGCCACTTCCGAGATATGGAGGAAAAAGTTAGTTCAGCATTTTCACTTGATCTTTGACCTTTTGACCTTTGAGGCAAAAAGAGAGAAAAAAAAAAACTTTCCAGAGAATTTCTATTAGGTTACACACGCATACACCAAGTGTAAAAAAATAACCCTGCTGGCATTGCATAAATATGAGGGTAATAGTAAAATTTTGAAGTCTTGCACTTGACCTTTGACCCCTGACCTTTGACCCCATGAACCCTACATTCTCTAGATAATCACTTCCAGTCAGTAAATGTATATACTATGTTCCATGAAGATACCTTGAACAATTTTCCAAGGTATGGAGAAAAAAAAGAAGTTTTAATATTTTTACTTGACCTTTTGACCTTTGACCTTTGACCTCATGACCCAAACTTTCACCAGAGAATATTAATTGGGTAATACATGTATACACTAAGTTTCAAGAAAATCTCTTCAGGCATTCAATAGATATGGTGGAAATAGTGAAATTTTATGTATTTGACCCTGACCTTTTGACCTTTGACCTTTGACCTCATGACCCAAACTTTCACCAGAGAATCTTAATTGGGTAAAACATGTATACACTAAGTTTCAAGAAAATACCTTCAGGCATTCAATAGATATGGTGGAAATAGTGAAATTTTATGTATTTGACCTTGACCTTTTGACCTTTGACCTTGAGCATGTGCACCCAAAAGTTGATAGGCACAACTTCACCCCCTAATACACATACATGCCAAGTTTCATTAGGATACCTTAACAGGTTTCGATAGTTACCTTGTCCACAAAATTCATTACGGACGGACGGACAACCCGAAAACATAATGCCTCCGGCACCACTTCGTGGCGGAGGCATAAAAACTTTAAGTGGCCACCTTGAAATCTTGTCGCAATGATCTGATCCTCACCATAGAACTGACAAGCACAGACAATCAAAGACATTTTTTTTTTTACTCAGGCTATCTTGAATCCAAGAAAGATTTTCAAATGGATTTTTTTATTTTTTTATTTTTTTTTTAAGGTTATTAGTGTTTTTTTATAGTTTAGTATTTTAACTTTTGTTGGTCATCACAAGAGCTTGAAAAAGGAGGACACTGCTTATAAGACTGAAAGCAATCCTTCCTGATGATCTCCATCCAATGTGACACTCACCTCAGACCAGGGCTCCGGCTTCCAGTGGGGGCATGGGTCCGTGTTGCAAGCCCGACTCGTGCTGGGCCTGGTCCCCGAACACATGTCGTCGCTGAGCCGCACGGTCATGTTGTTTGAGACCTTCTGCACGCAGAAGACCTCTCGAACTTGGTTCCCGGTACCACACGACTTGGTGCACACGTGCCATGGCTCGGGTTCCCACCTTTGTGTGAATGAAGAAAAAACATACCATCAGCTTACAACTTATTTCAAAAGTGGGAACTTTTAGAATGTTAATTTTTTGCACTGGGACAATTTCATCGAACGCCACGTGTTATTCATTTCAAAATTTGAAGTATTTCTGTGCATTTCTAATAATCTCCAAGAATGCTTGCCTGTTGTCATTTACATGCTAGTTCAGCAAAATTCATTTAAATTTCCAAACAGAGAAAATACTCAACATTTTCATTACTGTGCTTTTCTGGCGGGTAAAGACATCTTGAAATTAATCATCAATGAATAAATATTAAAGTAAATGGAATCCCTGTCTTAGCACAATAACATTCACACGGTTCTGTTGCTTTGTGGATTCTCCAACTTAAAATTTTGTCATGTTGCAGAATAACATGGGGTGTAACGAGGGGGGGGGGGTGGTACAGGGGTACTAGATTTAAATCAATCCTGTTCTGAGGGAATATATCTTCAATGCTACAGGAAGTGTTCCAAACAAAGTTTGGTTTTTCTCCCCATACTTATACTTGATAGAGTGCTCAATTTGTTTTTTGAGTTACAAGGTTTGCCTACAACTGATTACATTGTTCAAAAGTGAACTATTCCTATAATTCTAATTCTCTCTTCGACACTGCAACAGTATTTTGGCATATTTAACATTCCATTTGTTACAGTACCTGGAGTAAATATACATCAATGAAGCCTCATAAAATGCAAAAAGAAAGATCTTATCCCAAATGCCATCTGCAGATGATATCATACAGTACTTGAAAGGGTTGTGCAAATGAGGAGTACTACTGTTAGCAACAACACTATGTTTCCATCTCACTTTTGTCCCGTAATCGGCGGGTACATCGCCCGCTTCCCTTCACCTCAACCAATCATTGCATGTTTCAACACATGGTGTCCCCCAGTGGCATGCCTCCAACATCAAAGAAACCAATCAAATATTTGTGGACGGATATATCACGATGCTGGCACTACAGGGCCACAGGCAAAGTAAGCATATATGGGGACTGAGGAGTACCTTTACATGGTGTAACCCTACTTGAGTTTGCACTGCCGCACCCTTTGCCAGTGTTGCAGTGCAAATGAATATTTCATCTATCTAGTATCAGAAGGTTCATATCTAGTGTTTGATAGTCAGCAAATGTGAATAAGAATCATTTTACCAATGTTTGTTTATGACATGAACTACACTACAGTGTATGTGTAGTGCTCATTTTCTGATAAAAAAAGAAGATACATGTGAATAAAGAAAAAAACAATATTAAACATCAAGATACATGTACCTCATACAACTCTGATTACCAAGACAGCACTCCGGATGGTGTATTTACTGCTTGGATGATGAATTACATTCCAGCGTTGATTTGACACCAATATGAGATGATCAATTTACCTGAAATTTTGTTTCTGCATTTTTCTGCCATCTTTCTATTCCAATTTTCTCCTAGAAAACTTAATAACTTCAACTTAAAAATAAAATCACAGATCAGTGATATCACTGATCTCCAAGTACTTGTAAGTAAACACACAGCTGAAGAATCTTGACTTGAAATTAAACATTACTGATGATCGAGCGCATGCTTTTTAGATGAGCATATTTGCTATCAATTCTGTTCTGGCAGGCCTGCACTAGCCATGTTTTTTTGAATGTTTCGCTAAGGGCAGCGAATGACAATCGATTCAACTGGGCCACCCATGAATCCCGAGATACAGTTCATTATTCTGAAGGTTCATTAATCCGAAGGTTCGTTAGTCTGAAAATAAAACAAGGCTTGTAATTTCCTTTAAGGTTCATCAGTAGGCAACTTATTATTTTTGGGTTAATGAACCTTATCATCATGTGAATGGTCATACAACCTGGTCTTTAACTAAATGGTTCTAGGTTCAAATCTCCCTCAGACAGGCTGACCCACTCACTATGTCTCTCTGACTCACAGACATGGAAATGGACAGATTCTAATGCAAGAGTAATAATTTACTAGCAAAGACCTCTGTGTTTCCACTGAACACACTAGTTCCTCTCAATAAGATCAAGTCATCCAACACTTTAACAAAATTGCCCATATTTTTCACGGCTCATTGTCTTTATTTTGTTTGCCTTTCTTCCATCTATACTGTGTCAGCGTATCCCAAATTGTTGCGATGTGATTGCCCATAATCCTGTTCAAATAATTCTCAGGGTACTTGAGACCCACGATCTACGACAATCAGATCGATCATCAGATTGTGCAAAGTCCAGTTTTGATTATTTGTTTACTTAAATAATTCATCAAAGGAAGTATCCAAGTCAAGTGAATGCATGGTGCAAACAGAGGTATGATATGGTCCGTATACCAGGGGAATATTGTACTTGAAAAAGTATGCATTCATTGTACAAACATTAAAAAAAAAAAATACTGTGTATGCGCTCTCACATAATCACAGGAAGTACCTACTCACTTTACAATGCCTGAACAATATTCTGACAACTACCACATGACATCACAGTATTTTTTTTTTGTATAATAAATTACTTCCCACTTTCATCGTGATCAGCTTAAAACTATTGAAAGCACAATTGTTTACATGCTACAGTGCATATAACATGCAGCTTTTGAGTTTAAACTGAAAAAGTTTTAGTTCAAAGGATATGCCCTATACCATTAACAAGAGAGGTCTAGCGCTCACCTGAGTATCGCAAGTTCACCTTTCATGCAGTCACTAATCTAAATTAGTCACAGCTCTTCTAAAATTTGACCAGGCATTCTCAAGTAGGAGATGAAAATGTACAATAAGGGCCCAAATTTTTGAAGATTCCTTAATTTGGGGGGATAGGGCCCCCTGGGGCCCTCTGGGTGGGGCATGGTGCCCATTTTGATAAATTGAGATCCTGACCCCCTAGGGATGCTACCTGCCAAGTTTGACGAAAATCCATCATGATGTTTTCAGGAAAGAAGATGAAAATGTATAATTCAGGCCCCCATTTGGACCTTCCCAACACCCCCCCCCCCCCCCCCCCCAAGAGGGGCATTCCTGGATCTGCTATGAACAAACTTGAAACTACAGTCATTAATGTACTCACTCATAGTATTATCTGAGCTCTATAACTTCTGATTCTAGAGAAGATTTTTAAAGATTCCTTCATTTTGGGGGGTTTGCCCCCCCCCCTTAGGGGCCCCCTGGGTGGGGCATGGTGCCCATTTCAACAAATAATTGAGATCCTAACCCCCTAGGGATGCTACCTGCCAAGTTTGGTGAAAATGGGTCATGGGGTTCTCAAGAAGAAGATGAAAATGTACAATTTAGGCCCCATTAGGACCCCTCCCCACCCCCCTCCCCTGGGTCCCAAGGGGGGCATCCCTGATTCTGCCATGAACAAACTTGAAACTACAGTCATCAATGTACTAACTCACAGTATCAACTTAGCTCTATCACTTCTGGTTCTAGAGAAGAAGATTTTTACAGATTCCTTAATTTTGGGGGGTTTGGGCCCCCCTGGGGGCCCCCTGGATGGGGCATGGTGCCCATTTTAACAAATTGAGTTCCTAACCCCCTAGGGATGCTACCTGCCAAGTTTGATGAAAATCAGTCTTGGGGATTTCAAGAAGAAGATGAAAATGTAAAAAGTTTACGCACGACGCACGACGGACGACGGACGCCGGACGCCGGACGACGCACGAAGCACGACGCACGACGCACGACGGACGCCGGACGAAGGGCGATCGCAATAGCTCACTTGAGCCTTTGGCTCAGGTGAGCTAAAAATGCTACAAAGTATGTGGAACCTTGCCCTAAACTGCCTCGAGAGAGAAAGATTACATTTGTTCTGCATCCCTCCCTCCCCTCCCCCAACCCATCTATGAGATAGTAATGCGGATCTGTACCTCCTGCATGAACTGCACACACTTCAAACACTCCTCATTCAAATTCCAGGTTGAAGAAGGTTCTTGGCCCGGCGCTGACCTACCAATGATCATGTCTTTGGCAGAGGGGAGTCAACGCACCCCCTAGGGGATCTTTAAATGATTACCCTTATTGCATTTGGATTCTAATGAATGGCCAACTGAGCATCCCCTGTAAATACATGGTGGAGTATTATTCATAGCAGAACTTCAAGGAAACTTTAACAGTGTGCGGCTGGCCACCCATGATTGTAATCACAAGTCTAAACAATGATTCCAAACAAGGGCAAACTTTGAATATCACAAAAATCTGTCCTTCTCATTATTGTTGTTACTATTGTCATTATCAGTTACAGTCTAAACGAAGCTATCAGTTACATAAAAAAAGAAGCTATCAAATCATACAAATTTTACTAGAGAAGATACATAAAGGTGTTTTATGATGACCACTTGTGCTTGAATGCCTAATCTGCCATTACTTATTTGTTTGTTTGTTGTTGTTTTTATCACATCCTAAATGCTCAAAACTGGTTTTTTCTTTATGGTATGTATATCTAATTTCAATATGGCTTTCCGACCATTTTTCTTTCTTTTGTAGTATGTTCTGAAGAAAGTCAGGGATATTTCACATTCCTCTTACAGTTCAAAGTCTGAAGAGATTGAAAAAAGAAACAAAACACACACAGCCAGAAAGTCAGTGTCTGATGACTTAACTAGAAATTCCAAGAAACAGTTCAAAGGTCAAAGTAGGAGGGGATTCATGTTATGATATTGATTGCTTCTAAAAGAAGAGAAGTCATAATACACAGATTTCTCCAGCTATCTGAAAATTTACAGGTACATAACATTGTCAAGATAATAAATACGGCCTATCAATATGTATTCAGAAAGTATACTGTAAACATTTTTCACTCGATGGTACAACCAAATTTTATATTTACTGTTCAGAAGACATTGCACTGGCCTGCATATTTTTGAGTTGTTAAGACTTAAAAAAAAAAAAATTGACCTGTTAAGGGCAAGTCCCGAGTATACTCGGGCAAGTGTCTATGGAAAATGCGTGTTGTAGCAAAATCAGCCCGTCTACAACAGAAAAGAAAAGATGAATGAGAGTTTAATAGTTGGCATTCCACATGAGCTTAATTCATTTGTTGAATCAGAAATAAAAAGTTGCAAAAAATTCATTATTTACAGAATAACATTTTATTTTCAAGTTGTCAGCAAGTATTCTCTTTTATATCTGTATATACATCTCTTTTCTTGCTCATTTAGTTACTATCTTTTCTGTACTTTATTTCTGCAAAAAACATTGCACAAAAATGTCTTTAGAACAAGCAAATCCTACATGAAGAGACTTGAAGAAACAGTAGCTATTGTGTCAAACTCCATTATAGGAAACAAACATAAAAAAGACATCTCATTTTGAAGTTTTCTTGGCTTCAATTTCTTTATCAGGATAATATGCGGGCTGTCACAACTAACCTCTCTTTCTTTCTAAACAGATGTTTTCAATGAATCAATCAAGCATGAAGTCAAATACCATTTTTTGGGTGGCACTTTCAAAATGTAAACACATTTACTTGATGACAAACTTTTGACGTGCTTAGTTTTTTCCCCTCTAGATCAAGTAAGAAACAAATTATAGACATACATTTTCTTCTTCTTCTTCAAAAAAGTGACAGCACATCAGAGAAGAGTGAAACAAAACAACAAGTTAAGGTGTGTGGTTCCTGTATCTCAAAGGTATCCCTGAAGTTCCGGCAATACAAGAATCTTCTTGATTTGTTTTCATGATTCCAATCAATCAAACCGTATTTCCACTTTCCATCAGGGATTTGCACTCATCTTTGACACAAGTCGTGATTCTCCCTAGAAATCCATCACCCTAACCTCCATAAATCACACACACACTTCATGATAATGCTTCCTCCCATCATAAACTAATCATTTCCCCCACATATCTATCTTAGTTGGAGTGAAGAGTTGAACTACAGGGCAGACAACTTGAAGCTACTCCTTGCCTATCCAACCATACCAAATGTACACGGAGTGTATAAACTCTTGTTCTTAACTGCTCTGTTTGAAGATGTAGTTGGGAAAATGTGGTTGAGTTTGAAACTCAGGCTTCAATTCACAGAGGTTTGTGCCCTGTAACTTGTAGTCCGCACAATGTCAAATGTGGACCACTGTTTTCTGATGAACACCTCAAAGATTGCATGGCCAATCGCCCAAATCATGAATTGAATGGATCATCTAATTTTGAAGTCCAGTTAAAGGTGCATTTAGATATCAAAGCAATGGATGGCCTTGCCGAAACCCTCATGGATGGTACAGTAATAACTTTCTATTTAGGACCACACTGGTTATTTCAATCCCTACTCCACCCCATAGTTGCCTTGAGTACAATCCTCACAGCAGTTGTTCCTTGTAATAGATAGATTTGCACAGCAGGCTACTCGATGGCCTTTCAACCCAAGTTTGACCTGTGCTTCTATAGTTGTCATATTTACTTGGTTTAAGAGTTCAAGTCTTTGTGTACTTGGGCATAAGTGTGTGCATGTGTGTAATTAAGAACAAATACAATTATGACATACTGACCATGGCTGTATTCTGAGAAGCAACAGAGTACAGTCCTGAGGAAATACTGAATTGTAAGATTCTCTAGAAGTGGTTAAACTTCAAGAATGGGAAAAAAAAAGTAGTTTGGGAATGTGTCAGATTTAAGGTGGCAGAATACATATACTTAATGTTAATACCTCAGTCATTCCAGCTAGATACCTACCCAAGAGTTTAAATTGCTCTTTATATGTTAAAAGATTGACTCAACAATCAATCTCACGTAACAGGCCTGATCAAATTCTGGTATACATATCATCATACCAAAGTCTGAGATCATCAAGTCATGTCTACATAACTGTCATTTTAACTCAATCATCCTCTTTCACTTACAGATAATTTCATTTTCTTTCATTTCATTTATTTTCTAGATCCAAATAATAATGATATTCAAGCCTGTGATAGAACTTCTAGGGTTGCTACATGTACAACCCAAGAATGGAATAATCTTCTTCTATCCACCTTACTCTGTATCCATCCATCAACTCCTTTAACAAGCTCCACAAATATATCATTTCAATTTTTATGAGTAAAATATCAGTTCTCATATGTGTAATATTCAGTTTCCATAAATTAATGTACAATATTTTCAAAGAGGAAAGAGTACTAGTCTTATTATTTCATGTTCATATTTATCACATAATTCACAATGTAAGTGTTCCAGGAATAAAATGTACGGAGCAGTTTCATAAGCACCACACGGTACGGTACCTCAGCAAGTTTTGTATTTGAATTAGCCAGAACGAGACTTCAAGACCATATGCCAGCACCGCATGATTCCTCTTTATACAGTGTAGGTTTAAAAAACAAGAGAAATACTGTACACTGTAGTTGTAGTACTAAACATGTTAGTGTTTATACCTCATCATCATTTTTATTTTAATCACCCCCCCCCCCATTTTACTGTTATTGTCTGACATTGCAATGTTTTGATTAGTTCGCTGGCAGGTGTATTATCTCCTGCATATCACTTGCAGCCTCCCATCCCCCTATCCATCAGGTGCAACCTGCAGACATTGACAATACCTCCTGGAGACATGTGTGAATGACCCTTCACCTTTGACCCAATGATCCCACTTAAAAGCACAGTCTATACTTCCTTGGGGGTGATCAAGGATCTGCAGGACCTATCGAATGTGTGGTCTCGTTCTGTGAAAAAAAAGAGCGTCTGGCAAAAAAATCTTTACGTTGAAAGAAAGCAAAGGGATTCATGTTTCAACTTTCTTCCGAGTGCATAAAGCTTCCATTCAAAAAGGACCTTTATGCCATTAGCATCTCAAGGGATATTGGGAGCCGATCTTTTGATGGGAATCCACTTTTGGATCTGAAGTGTAACCTTCATCAGATAACAAATGCCACAATGCCTGGAATCATCGACATCTTGAGAGAAGAAAAAAACTACACTTCTTGGACCTGAGATGAATGTAAGTCAGCAGGAGCATATTGCCACTTGTCAATTTATACTCCGGGTGAAATAGTCACAGAAGAAAAAAAAAACCTCAATGACATTGCACATATTTACTAGTTTGACACTGCCATGCAATCATTTGTGAACCATTTGCATCCACAATTGAAACCACGTGATATACAAATCCACACATCATTTTAAATAATAAGAGAACACTTTTTCATGGGATAAAATTTGCCCCAAAGTGTCCCCCCAGTTAAATTTGGACCACACTGCAACAAAATGACACAACAACAATAGCACTGAACTTGCTAGCAACTCACCGTGGGGGACAATTGATGTTGTTGCAGTTCCTTGTTGCGATCTCGGGTTTGCGACCCTCACATCTTGTGTCGGCCACCGTTTCTCCTGTAGCTAGATCAGTGCACTCCAAAACACTAGTCTGCTGGCCTGCAGAGGGTAGATTGAAAAGATTGGGGGGAGGAGATTGAAATGATTATTGATGAAAAAAAGATTGCGACATTCCAGATTTATGTAATCAAACTATGAAAGGCTTAAACATATGTAATCAAGTTATGAAAAGCAACCTGTCATCTACAGTACAAGTTGTAGATGACAGGTTTGAATCCCGCTGGTACCTTTTTTTCTGACATGTTTGTTTAGAATTATAGATCAGGAGTTGTGATCTTTTAAATTTCATTTGTAGAGGGAGACAAATTGAAGAAAACTCACACCTTAATTTCCCAGTTATTCTAACCAGCAATAAAATGGGTTGTTTTGATTTTCACTAGAAATATGTGCCCCAAAATTGACCACTTTATAAAGAACCATCAACCCCCTTCCTCCCCCCCCCCCCCCCCACACACACACACACTACACCTTTCTTTCTCAGCCGGCATTTTAAGGGATTTCCACCTCCAGGATATTTGTTGCAATTCAAACATCAGTGGCATGTGATGCGGGTGTATCGGTAATGACCGACAGATGACCAGTGTGCAGTTGGTCAGTTGTGAGTTAAGCGGACATCTGCAATTGACTTCACCATCGTACCAAACATAGCACTCGCCTCATTATGCTGTCATCCCTACACGTGTCACAGTTAAGTGATCCCCATGTGTCGGTCATAAAGAGAGATTCTTTCGTTCTTGGTCACTCAAGGACAGCCACAATATCCGCTTCTCATGTTTGATACATTCCTGACGTGACTGGCATACCGATATGGTGGTACTTCTTGTTTTGATATTCCATTTCCCGAAATACCAAAATCATGTGAGATTTATCAAAGAGTTCAGGCAAAATTTCCCTACACACTAAAGAACACCATTTTAATTATGTATTCTTCCCTTGCAACACTGCTAAATCACTAAATTACACTCAAACTCACAGACACATACAAGACTAATACACATAATTTTCTTTCGATGATTTGACTGTTCTTGCACTGTTTCTCAAGGGAGTCATTGATACGCTGATGAGAAGGTTCCAGCTCATTGCCAATTCATTTCAAGAGAACCATGACAATTCATAATAATCTTGACTGTCAAGGCATAATTCATAGCCAAGATAAAAGTTAGCCCTGTCATCCCTCATGGCTAGGCGACCAGAAAATCCTACGTCTGACCCTGCATTTGACCTCGAGTCAAACATGTGACCTTTAGTCTGTCAGACATGGAGACAGTAAAGCATGATTACCAATAAGGTCAAGATGGGGTAAAAGTACAACATGCTCTAAAAAAGGAATGTTGGCTGATTTTACTCTAGATTTGTCGCCCCTCAAATCACTGTCTCGCGAATATTTGATGGCTTGCTATCTATCTTGCCTGGCATTGAGAAGAACCAAACTGGAATACAGTCCAATCTTCCTCTGCTTGTATGACACAATAATTCAAGTTTGACACTGTTTGCCGACTGATGCTAGTCACCTGGGGTGAACCACATGGAGTCGGCATCAGTCACCAGTTGTCTGGTGTGGGTATGTGGAGCAGACCACTTTACTGGGTTTATACCCTGCTCTTATAAAGGATCTTTTATGTGCATGAGCCACAAGTCCCTCATACACAGGACCTACATTTAACATCCTATCACAGGGACAGAGAGTTTTTGCCTCTTTATCAAAATGAGACTGCCTGATTACACCAGGGGACCCACCTTCCTGATTACACACACAACTTTGTGGCTGGGCTAATTGAAACTTTAGGATTTTGTCACTTCATAATTCTGAGTCCAGTTTTGATAGCATATCCCTTATTCTGTCTATCATATTCCACTCTATTGATGAAAGTCAACTCTAACAAGATTTGTACTAGCACTATGAGCACCTCTTTCTCTTTTTGCTGTTAAACAGACAACAACCCACCTCCCAAACATATTGCATCTATTACATCCTCACTATATCTCACAGTCATATCTCAGTCTGTCAAAAATTATAACGGGGATGCTTTCTGGAGCCCTCTGACCTAGCTCTTTTGACTCCCATCCTTTGATCAACAATTACACTTTGTACACGTGTTCCATCACCGTCAACCATGTACCAACAGTCCCAGGGGAAAAGTTCAATGCAGTGTGTGTGTGAGATAGAGAGACTTATATCGAGAGAAGAGAGAGAAGGGGGAAGAGATATAGATTGAGAGAAAGAGAAAGATATACAAAAATAGAAAGAAGGGTAAATACTGAAAGCAGTGAGTTCAATGCAGTGAGTGAGAGATAGAGAGATATATATTGATAGAAGAGAAGAGAAGAGAAGGAAGAGAAGAGAAGAGAAGGAAGAGAAGAGAAGAAAAAAAGAAAAGAAAAGAAGAGAAGAGGGAGAGAGAGAATACAGGGAAAGGGAGCTGAGAGTAATTCAACATAGTCCACATAGCACGGATGGCTTTCACCGACCATCCATCATGCTCGTGGTCTACTGGTAACAGTATCAGCTAAGTCAGTTAAGGCTTTTTTCTTCCCTGGTATTGGTGGTGGTGGTGGTGGTGGGAGATAGGGAAAGAGAAATAGAGGGGAAGAAGCTGATCTGCTTCACCCCACAAGATGAAACACTCGATATGCCAACAGCAATCATGTCAGACCATGGCGCCTTTAATCAGGTTTACGACCCCCAAGGCTAATAAACTGTGGAGTGAAAATACCATCTAACCCAACGGGAGGACTGGGTCTATTGTTGCACTGCCTCCGTCCCATCACAGCCTAGCGCTCACGATGCATCAACATGTTGAGGGGTTCATTGCAGGATTCCATGAGATTTAAATGACATTTTACTGCCTCCAAGCATTCCAGAAGATAAGAACATTCTCACATCCTCACCAATTAACTCTCAAAATCAATTCTGACTGGACATCGGTCACAAGGGTGTCCAGTGTCCTGCAGATGTTTTCATATCTTCTGATGATAGGAAAATATCTTGGCAAGAATGGTTAAGGACAGAGCATATTAAAGGGAAACTATTTAATCTTCATAATATTTATCATGACTTACAAGTTGGAAAGCATGTCACAAAAGTGGTTGCTATGGACAATTTCTGTTTCAACATTACTAAATATGGCAATCTTAATCACTGGTAACCCTTTTACAAAAGACATCGCATATCATAACATCGCATATCAGGGAATATCTACTTCATCATGAGGATGAAGTCATTTATCAACATTGAACACTGAAAAATATGCACAGGATTTAGAAAGCTTTCAATTGTTAAGTCTTGATAAGAGTGAGTATACAATACTAGTTGCAGATGCTCCTGAAACCACAGCAGTGCATGTACACTTGTATCGGCATGTAGGTACATCTAATTGATCATATTCACTCACTTTGAAACGTAACCCACTACAAGATGTCTGTATGTGTGTATATATACAGCAGAATGGCATGACAATCACTCCCATGGGGCCATCTTCAGGCGAGATGAGTGCTAGCAATGTCATGTATTGTTGGCACAACGCACGAGCGACTGTTGCTTCATTCAAGACTGTGGATTCACTGACCGGTTGAAGATAACTTATGACAAGGTTCATACTGTCTAACTGACCAATTAACGATGCTACATTGGCACATTACCTGCTGCAAAGGATTGTGGGAGTGAGGAAAAGTGGGCACTGCTTTTGTTTTATGAAGCAATGATAAAACTACAAGGTTGCTCTTTATTGCTATGACAGATCAATTTCTAATGTCTTCAGAATCAAGGCATGATCATTTTGTCCATGTGAAACACACAAGCCCGAAGTTATAAAATAAGTTTAAGTCTAATCCATGGATTGGGAAAATTCTGAATGCACAAATATGTGATGACACATGGTGTATGCTAACAGACACCCAATCATGAACACACTCAAATAAGTGCACATGCAATGTATATCTTTTTGGTGATTCTTTTTGTAAATGGATGTGAGTTTTCTTTGCAAGCTCTGGCCAGAAAAAAGCAGTGTACCTATCATTTGTATTGATCTTAACGAGAATGTTCCTTATACTGTATTGACCATATTAAGATATATGTGTTCTTTGTTTTAATGTCTTTTTTTTTTTGCTGTAAACTGAGTACAATTGAATTAAAATGACTGCACAAGGGTGACAGAAACATAATTGGCTGAGAAACCCATGTGCATATTCCACTAACTACTACCATGCCATTAGCAGGTGAATAAAAGTGGACAATTTCTGGCAAATGTAGTTGAAATCTAGCTATTGTCACTGCACACTGATCAACCATTGCTATATCATAAAGGATGCACAAACATGATTTACAATTATAGGAATGGGATAGATGTGTGGCTGAAAATATAAAAACGTTTAAAATACAAACATCACACTGGTTTAAAATGCGACAGTATATCATAAGCTACAACAAACACAGTTTTCTTTTCACAAACTCTTTTCAAAATCATTGGTATGTTTGCTCTAAGTATGCGAGTTTGTCTTGGAGAAATGCAGCAGTCTTTTACCTGACACACAGGAAATGAATTGTACAAAGCAATACTTGCAAATATTGAACCCTGGCATTCCTAACCTAAAATGTACAATGACACTACAAAGTAAACAATGACCACAGAAGTCTTTCAATTGACTAAACAAACACTTTATTTCAAGATAAACTAAACTTTAATCTTTGCCCTTTCTTTCAATTTTTAAGAGCGTAAATCTCTCTTACCTTTAAAGACTTTTTGAAACTCAACGTTGAATTCACCAAGGAAATAACTCCCTCCCCTACTAAACAAAAAAAAAAGGAAAAAGAAATAAAATGTCTGCTTGTAGTTCCATTGAGGCTTCAAACATCCATTCATGAAACACTCTATTTATTCAGGGCTTTAGAATATTTCTCCAATGCTTTGAATGAATGTCAACTATGTATTTTTATTTTATTTTTTATTTTTTGCTAAAGATCTCAAATTTCCCCAGCTTGGAATTCTGCAAATGATTTTTTTTTTCCCTCTGAGGAAAAGTGCCTTTGGATTGATATGTTCCATAAATTGAAATTAAGCTGAAAAAGTTTCTCTTTTTTTGAGGGGGGGGGGGGGGGGCTGCGTGAACATGTGAGAAAAAAGGAAAAGAAACATGACTAAATTACCACCCACTTTGCCTTCTTGATTTCAAAGAATTTCACAATGTAACTAATTCAGTTTACTTTTAAAAGGTGGAATGCGTTATATTAAAGGTGTCTTGGTAACTGGAACTCCTCAAGCTGGGAGGATAGGCTTCTCGTCAAGACAACCAAAGATCAAGTGCTGCTTCGGGATAATATTCAAGTTCCTTGACAAGACCAGCGTGTATTGCACAGGGAAAGGAGATGGGGGGGGGGAAGAGAGATTGTGGAGGGCAAATCAAAATACCCAAGGCATTATGGGTACAATGTCAATCCCCATACTGAATCCAAAGCTTGATGCCGGAACATGGGGGCGGAGGGGTGGCGAATGAAAGACTTGGTCTGAGGGAGTAAAGCGGAGGTTAATAGCCAATTGACATGGCCCATCAAATATGTCAGGGAGGGGGGTTGGTTCTGGAGGTCCTCTTCAAGAGCCATCAGGAGGCGGATGGATGGCTGGAAGTGGTCCTATGGAGGCACACCAACCCCTCTTACCTCAGCATGATGAAACCCCTATCCCCCATGGGAGATAAACAAAGGAAAACAATGGACAACAAATATGACATCTGGACAATTCTTGCGGAGGAAAAAAAGGAAGACAGTTTTATGCATGACCTTGATTCTCAGAGATGGAATTCCCTCTATATGAATGCCCTCCCTGTTTATCACCATTTCTACCAGGGAGGTGAGTACCTCCCTGTTTCTACTATGAAATGGACCATTGCAGATGTGACATGTAACACAAAAGCAAGGACAAACAGACAGACAAAAAACAAACAGACACACAAATGCACAGTCACTCACAAAGCCCTTTTAATATGACTGCTCTCGCATTTGAAAAGCACTTGTGCATTCACGTCGCTCGTCACTCATGACCCCCTTAATGTGAGATCTGCCACCTCCTGTGTGACAATAGGGAGCTTTAGATTTTGACGCGCGGACGTTTGAGCAGACGCTTGCGTTGGACGTTCTCCTCTACCTGCGTCGTGTGGAAAAGTAGATTTAGATTACGCTGGGACGCAACATATGAAAAATAAAATCGTGCCCCCATATGATCTGTGCATGAAGAAACTCTCTGCATCGCAAACTGTGCGGACGTGAAAATAGCCCAGTACGCGTAGTAAACAACTCAGGTGACGCAAGCTAAAAATAGATTGACTTTACGCGCGCTACTGCGCAAGCTCAGATCATTTTTTTTTTCCTTTGAACGTCCGCGCATCTAAAATCTAAAGCTCCCTAATGTTTTGTGACCACGGACATCCATAGCAGGTGTGTGTGTTTACCTATAAAGCAGGTGTGTACACTCCAGCTCTGGTCCATGCTTCCAGGCATTCACAAAATCAGTGTCCCACCTTAATGCTACAACCATTGGTGCATATATGACTAGCATAAATGCGAATTGGATGACATGGGCCCTATTTTATCAAAAGATAAAATTGACTATAAATTTCCTTACCACACAGGCTGCCATAGACTTATGTATGATAGAAATCAACTATATAATCAATTTTAACTCTTCATAAAACAGGGCCCTGATCACCATAACTTTAATAAACAGGGGCCACTTTTGTTTCTGAAGCTTTCATTGCCTTTTTCAACAGGAAGTTCCATTAACTTTGAAATAAACCACTTGAAGAACAGCAAATTGAACAGTTAACAATTGGAAGAAGAGATTGCGTTACTAATTATAACCATTGCACTGGTGTCAAAATCGCCAAATTATAAGTTAACAGTTCCTGTTAGAGATTCCTGTTTATCTTGATATATGTACCTCCCTGCATTACTGATCAAACATCTAACACTTTTGTTCCTCAGGCTGTTTTGAGTCATTTCCATGAAGTCATGTGCTGAAATTATTTAAAAAACAGACTTGAATCAGCACAGGTATTTTTCCCCTGCCAGGGGGAGGTGGTTTCCAAGGCAGTTCAAGCCAATTTGAGCTCAGTACATATACACAAAGAAGTCTGAGAAACAGCTTTTGGCTAGACCAAGAAGTTGATACTCGGTGTCACACCATCTCCATGATGTAGTACTAATGCCCAATGATAAACTGTGTATGTAATGTGGCACGCATGTTAATTTCATGCCTGCTGGAATTAAACAAGCACGTGTTATATATCTACGGCCCCAACTGGTGAAAATCGATACTGAAAAACTGTACAAACTCTTAACTTTGCTTGCAAAATAAATAGTTCGGGGTGCCACATACCCCACATTATGAATGCATCTGGCCTGAATTTCTACGGATTAACAGTTTATTTTGCTTCTTTCCACCCATTCCAATTTGAGTCTGGCAACACTGGCCCTGATATGTTGTTGCTACAGGTCAGATAATGCCAGGGTAAGTTTCATGGTATTTGTCATGGATAATATTTGTTGTTTGATGATGTAACTGATCCTAAAATTCACTGAGATCTTGTACACTCTGGTAGCTTTGATAATGATAATAGTAACTGGCACTTATTTAGCACACAATCAATGAGAAAATGCTCTATGCGCTTTACATACAGCTCTCCAATATTGTTACATTACAATGAAAATAGATATGTCTTTAAGTTTCTCTTAAAGATTCTGTTGATGAACAAAGCCATAAACGAGCTGGCAAACTATTCCAACAGTTTGGGGCCACAAAAATCAAAGCCCAACCTCTGATCTCAAAAATCAAAGCCCAACTCTCGGAATATATAAAATTGAAGTGTCTTCACAAGAGAGCAGTCTGTAATGTGGCCTATGTGGTGGGGGCAGTAAACTATTCAGATATTCAGGTGCCAATTTATGTAAGCCTAAACCCTTATAGATAATCAATGCAACCTTGTATAAATTTCTTTTCTCAACAGGCAACCAGCTTTATTATCCAATATCATTCAGATTAACAAGAGAGCAAACTAATGACTCTAGAATACAGATAATGTTTCTCTAGAACAGTTGGGAGGGATATGCCTTAAGGGTATATCAACATTGCTCGATAAAACATGGCATCCGTGGAGACATATAACGTTCCAGGGCTTAATGTCTCCAGTGGACTGCAAAGTGGACTGTTTATCCTTCCCTGGGCCCAGAGAGAGGCACTTAGCACCCAACCGAGCACGCTGGATCGAATCGACGAATGAAAACAAAGTGGAACTGCAGGACGCCAACACCTTCCCCTCGCATTTTCACACCAGAAATTCATGCAATAATTTTATTCTGTGGGCCCACAAAGTATTAAAGGGACATGCCAATCTTCACATTGCCATTAGATTTCGTGATAAAAGCAATAAAATCAAAAGAGCAAACATTAAAAGCTTCATCAGAGTCCAACGAAAATAATAGAAGTTTGGAACTTTCATGTTTGAAATATGTAAATGAAGAAGTTACAGTGATAATCCACAATCACATGTGGAAAATGGAAAGAGCGAGGATTTAATCACCTTATTCATCATCTCTTTTTGATCATTTCATAAGTTATTCATTTACAAATCATCAATATCTTTGCTTTGAAGAAATGAATTCAAAAAGAAGATATCATATTTTCATAAGATTTTTGACAATCAGAATAATCCTCAAACTTTCATTGCTGACATTCATTTGACTTCACACGCTTTTACGAAAATTAACTCAGGCACAATGTGGAATTTCTCCTTAACCCGCTTTCAAGGAATGAGGAATTGTTACCCAGGCTGCCCGAGCTGGCGGAGCAGTCGGTCACCTGTCGCGGGCTTTCCAACGATAAACATGGTAATTTGGAGAGTCAATGCCTCTAAGATCTCCCCCATACAATGCTGTTGGAACAGTTGTCTGTCAGCTGCCACAAAACGATATGCAAGCAAAAACTGCTATCCAAACACAAGGGTGTTTGTGCAGCAAACTGCATCTCATTCTATCATCGACACAAATTTCATTTCACATTTTTTTTTAATTCATGGCATGGAGTTGTATGTTATGTATCTGAGATGGCAAAGTTGCATTGGGCGAAAAGCCAAAATGAAAAAAAGATATAAAACAAAGCAAAGAGATACATCAAAAATAAACTAATACAAAGACAATTAACCTCTGTGACAACTAGGGACCAGTGCATTGTTGCAGGCCAAAGCAAGAATATGTTACATACTATAGATGTCAACAAATGCTGTCGACAATTTTACATAAATGCTTTCTACTTCAACAACTGCAGTACAACAAGTACAGCTTTAAGTTAAAAAAAAACAAAACACACCAACAACAAGGAAAAAGTCACTTTTAAAGTACAGATACAGGAGTGCAATGTACATGTATGGTGGATGCAATGCAAGGTTGTTTAAAACATTGTAGAAATACAGTTTGAACACTTCTGATTCAACTAAAGATCATGGTATTTCAGCACATTCAATATTCTTTCACGTTAAAACAGGATATCAAACCTTCAATTCTTCTTTTCCATTCATATCACAATATTTTGCCCCCCCCCCCCCTGCTTATTATGCTTTTAACTTTGTAAACCTGTAACTGGGATGACAATTCACAGATGTACTGGAATTCACACATTGGTATTCAGGAGGACTGTAATTATCACCTCGGCCATAAAAACATAAAATAAAATACCAGGAAATGAGAAAAAAAAAAGAAGTTGAGCATGCATGCCAACTTCAGAAAGTTGGCCTCACAAAGATCTCTGCTCACTGATGACAAGAATGACATCTTGTTCTACTCCTCTCTTCAACACTTCTGCAAATAAATAATCGCAGAGGGAGAAATTACAACCATGAAGATATGTCCTAGGCATGTAGGAGTGTTGAGATGTTTATAGCATTGATTGTTTGGGCCTTGGTGATGGCCAGAGGGAGTTACCCCCACTGTTGCTCAGTGCATGGACCTCCTGAGCTTAAACTGCTGATTCCTGGATATCTGAATTGGCCCGGGCTTCTTGTGCAGCTCTTCCATTTCCACACGGAAAATAAATGAATTGTAGTAGGCTTCCCCCTTTTTTTCATACACACACTACTCCCATCAGATCTCTTCTAAATAGATACCATTTGTGACAAATGATCATGTGTGTATCACACCAAAGCATAAAGTTAACCCATTGAGGATGGGCTGATTTTGCTATAACATGCATTTCCCATAGACACCTGTCTGAGTATACTTGGGACTAGTCTTCAGTGGGTTAAATAAAAACATACGGAGCAACTTTGACATTTCCCCACAAATCATATCTTCTGGAGTTTAGGTGAGTTAAATTAAATGAAAGACATCAGCAATGAGCTTCATGTTAGATCACTGCCAAACACCAGCAGCTGCATGGCTATGACACATCCACATCCACATCATGAGGTCAGTTGACATACTTCTGCATCCCATGCTTAATTAACGTACATTACCTGCAATTTGATCGCACATTAATGTACCAAATGCCATCAATTATGAATAATACTTCCGTAACATAATGAAACTACGGTTTGTGAAATTTATCAAATTCATACCTTTTGACTCTGAACTAGATCAGATCTTTACCTAAATCATGCAAAAGAAATTTTCAATCACAGGTCCCAGTTGTATCAAGGCCATCAGAATTTTGTTGAAAATTTCTTGATTTATGGCAAATATGGAGCAAATTCAGAGTTTATCCTCGGCTATTGACTTTTACATACATAATGTAAAATGTGATTATTATAGCCTGGTTTATCCTTGCAGCAAGGTGGAATGTAATTTGTGGAATGACTGCCAAGTATATCATTTGAAAAGTAAAATATTGAACTTTGACTGCAATCGAATGCCATGATCTTCGATCTAAAAAACAAACAAAACAAATCAACTTTCCGATGTCACATGGTCAAATCAGTTGTGAAAAAAAAAAACAACTTTCTAAACAATACCTTAACCCATTGAGGATGGACTGATTTTTTATGCATTTCCCATAGACACCTGCCCGGGTATTCTTGGGACCCGTCCTCAATGAGTAACTTTATTCTTGTGTCATCATAGCAACACTGTTACAGCATTGTTACAAACACAACTTACATGGGTCAAAGACCTTTTTCACATTATGCCAAATAAACAAAAAAAAAATCTGTTTCGTGAAAAATCAATAATACTATTAATAATAATGATGATAACTATAATAATGGTGAAGAGGATGGCACTTGGGGAAAATGGCACTGAAAAGAGCCCACTAAATAATGATGTGATGAAACAATAATACCACAAACACAGATTACAGAAAAGCTCCACTGTAAGCAGAACATGAACTACAAACAAACCAACATGTAGTCCATTTAGAAAAGAAAAATACTTTTGACATCTATTTCTTAAAATAAAACAAAAATTATTGTCTGACAGATGGCTGATTATGATCTAAAATTGCCTATTACAGTTTTATGTTCTGGCAAGACCACGTGATCAACATTTGTTGTTGTTGTTGTTGCAGTTACTATTGCATACTCCAAGAAAAAATTCTGACCATAAACCTTCTTTGTTGAAAGCTGGAGCTTGTCAGATGGTTGGTGTCAAAACATATTCTCTCTGAAGTAATGTTGAGAGAGAGAGAAAAAAAAAGAACAAGTGAATGCCACTGTGTAGCGTCAGCATGCATGAGTTATGTTCTATGCCCTGGGTCAATAAATATCCAACTTACCCTACTAAATGTTTTACACACACATACACACACAGACACACACATACATACATACATACATACATACATACACATACGGTACATCATACACTCACCCACAGTCCCACACATGAACATTTCTAAGAACCAAAACCCCATGGCAACGTTTTCTTTTTCTTTTCTCTTTTCCTCTTTTGTTCAAGAAATGTGATACCCCCCTAGGCTTTTCGCTACTGATACAAAGGTTCCTATTGATATGCATACAACTTCCACCCTTCCATAATACACCACATGCCTACCATAACCTGTTCCATACAGGAACCTGGTGGACTGCGTATTGAGTCTGTGGGCATTTCAGAGTTTAGAATGGAATGCATACTTGCCAACTCTACCGCATTTGGCGGTAGACTACCGCTTTTGAAAGATTTCTTTAGCATTCAAGCTGCGCTGCTCGCATAGGCATCCTGGATTCTACCGCTTTCTCAAAAGAAAATGTTGGCAAGTATAGGAATGGGTTAGATAAAACTTTCTATAACCCTCTACAAATCATGTGACTTTACTTCAAAGAAAAAGAGGCATCGAACAACTCAAAGAGATTCTCATATCTGGCCTACCCTTACAAATCATCAAAGAATACCCAAAAGTGCATTTATCTTATTGGGGAAACGCAGTCATGACTTTCAACAGGAACTATCTTCAGTGAGTGCACAGTGAGAGTTAATCAGCACAGAACAGGAAAATCGGCATAAGAAAATTAATCGCAGACTCTGACTCCGGTCAAGATGCAATTATCAACCATGGGAGTCCATAAAAACAGTAAGTTGGACCAGGTGATAATGTCAAAGGTAATATAAATCCTACTTAGAATGCTTCTTTCCCTGCATTTATAGCCTTCACAACTGCAACTTGTTAGACAAAAGCAAGTACTAATGCCCCAATAATCTACCTTTCTACTGTTTTCTGTAATAGGAGTTGAACAAGGGTTGAAATATCAAAATTCTTATTGCCATGACAAGCATGCACAAGATCTTTACCACTGAAGATGCAGTCATCTTAATTTCAACCCACCAAATTAAATATATTATATGTTAATTGTTTGCACTATATGTCACCAATGACTGTCAATCCATTTGGCAAATGGAAAATAAACTTATGACAAGAATGGTTAGTTTGGACATGACTGCAGACCACCATGTCAGCTGACTTTTGGGCAATGTTAACCAATTGAGGACGGTTTGATTTTGCTACAACATGCATTTCTCATAGACACTTGCCCGAGCATACTCGGAACTCGTCTTCAACGGGTTAATGGCTGAAACTCCCTATAATCCAATGTAAAAGACATTTTTATCAAACTTTGGCACTATAGGATCCTATTGATATGAGCTCACAAAACTGCTAATTTACATTTCAATAACCTGCCTAATAAAAGTATGTGCTCAAAAGTGGATATGTTGGACATGTACACTACAAATGTTTTTATTGACATAAAATTAAGAGTGGAAAACTTTGTCAGAAGCTGTTAGATTCTTGATAAATTTTGCAAAAACCATAGAACCTCATTTATGCACACATTTTCAATGTTTCCTTCATAACATCAATCTTGTACATGTGTAAGAATTC
Source organism: Diadema setosum (assembly GCF_964275005.1). Taxonomy (NCBI): domain Eukaryota; kingdom Metazoa; phylum Echinodermata; class Echinoidea; order Diadematoida; family Diadematidae; genus Diadema; species Diadema setosum. The sequence continues at coordinate 36,611,200 of NC_092691.1, forward strand.
TTTTCCTAATTTTGCTGGTCAAGTTTTTCTCTTTGTGTTTTGATGGTTTCCCAAACTTCAAGTTTGGGTGATTTGATATGGGTATTAGAGGAAAGCATATAATTTTGCATTACTTTGGGGTGGCTTCCTGAATGTTCAGGCAGAATTCAAAGCTCATGCAGCGCTTGCTGGGGTTAGTCCGGTGACTTCATTAACTCTCACCATGAGATCCATTGGTTCCATCTTGGACGTAAAAATCTGATTTCTAATCTAACGGGCATCTCACCTGGACAAGTTCTAGAAAGGCTGTGAGAGGCTGGGGTGTATCAAATAGAGTCCAGATGATCTTTTGTTGTTTTTTGTTGTTTTTTTTTTTTTCCTGGCAATAGAAGGAATCATCCATTGATACTGATAGCTACCCAGGAATATTTTGAAATTTTGATATGTCCATAAAGACCCATTCTGGGGTAGAGTCAGGTTATTGCGAGGATATCAGGAAAAGTAACACAGGCTTAAAAATCAATACATGCACAACATGCAATGGATGGTTATGAGCCGAAAAATTTCTCGGGGGGGGGGGGGGGGGCTAACTTGCCTAAGTATGTTTTTTTTTTTTAGCAATTGCTCCTGGCAGGGCCAAGGGGCTACAGACATCCCCTTCTCCCTTTAAAAGAGAAGAATCTTAGGCCAAAACCCCTGGAAATTTCTTTGTGTAAGTGCTTTTGGGGGAACATATCTCATTTTTTAGAGATAAGATACTGAAAAGTAACAAGAATCTAGGACATGCATGACCCAGCAAAGCCTACAGTTCCCCCATAAAATGAAGTACCACAAACCCTAAAGATGAATATCACCATGATTTATGTGCTCCTTATAACTTACCACAGACTGAAGTGTTGCATATCAATTCAAACTTTTCATTTCAATTCACATGGAATATTTACTCTTGTCAAGTCGTAAATAATGTTTGTAATACCATGATGGGATGGTTTTTTTTTTATTATTTTGTTTTTTTTAGAGATAGAAGGACATAAAAAGAGTCTTCCAGGTGGATTGTTTTGTTTGCTCTTGTTTTTGTGTTTTTGTTTTGTTCTAAACAAAAATGAATCTGCTTTGATGGTGACACATAGTTCAAATTCAAGTTTACAGCACAATCTTATGAGAATCTTCATGATGTAGAGGGGTGTCTGGAGACCTCAATCATGCCATAATCTCCACACTTGGCACCTCACATGAAAGCGGTGAGCCGATTTCCGTCCGGAAGGAAGAGACTATTATTTCGCCTGTAATTGGTAATTATTGTCCCTGTTAGGAGGATTCTGACAAGCGTTGCTGTGATCTCACCGAGGGGCCAATCTAGCAAAGATTTCCCCCCAGAAATTCTTTTACCGGACAAACTGTGCAGGAGAGAATGCTGGGAGGAGCTGATGTGGATGCAAGACTGCAAAAATGATTGGTTCTGCAGTAGAGACCGTCATTAGTAACCACAGGACAAGGAAAAGAACCACAGATCTCTACAGACATACCCATGGCATCCTGTGGAGGTTAAAGTGGCAGCTTAAAGTTGAATAAGAAAGAAACGATACAAAAACTTTGATGGAGTCTTTAAAGGGGAGCACCATGTTCATAGTGTCTTTGACAGATAAAGTCAAACAAAAAGAATTAAATAAGAAATAAAATGAGGGTGAAAGCATTTAAAGGTTTTTTATTATTCTTTTAAAGAGAAGAATATATTGGTCACAAACACATATGTAAATAAATGAAGTAATGATGTCATTATTTAAAGTCTGCCACTGATCTGTACATATACCTTAACATCATACTTTTGACCAATAATTTGGCAACTCAAACTCCTCCATTATAATCACCTATGCAACTTTATTGCAACTCTAGAAGAATTTGTTGTGAGTGAAACATTTTTTTTTCTATCTGAATTATTTCAAATAATGAAATTTAGCAAAGATCTGCTTGCAGTGTAGCATATATTTACTATTCTGAAAAAAGATATGAAAATTTCTACATGCATAGCTCTCTTACTCTCTGTCCACTTTTTCATTGTACTTCTATTCCTCTGGTCATGAAAGACAACTTGAATAAGAAATGAAATTCATGTTGAAGGCCCACATATGCATTTACCAAGCATTTAAAGAAATTTATCTCAAATTTGACAGAAAAAAAAAGGTGCATCGGTCTTTCATCATTTGCTAAAATTGTTTTTGCTTTTATTTCACTAGTGAAAATCCCAATCATTGTTTGAAAATGAAACTCAAACGAAAGATCAATCATCTTTCACATACTTGCATCTGCTTTTCCATGGCCTGGTCATTCTGTCAAAATTGTTGTGCTTTGGTTTAAATATTTTCTTTAAGGTATTACAAAAATTTCACTTGTTCATGGACCTCACACTTGTGCCTCACATCTTTCGGGAATATACCTCTTGTGTAGTCCATTACTAAACACTTGGCACTCTCTCTACCCACATCAATTTTCTCAAATGAAGCCAAATCCAGGGAAATTGTGATTATAAAGGGGGGGGGGGGGAGCAAAAGAAGTGAAAGAAAACAAACAAAATATACGATATTACTCAAATTGTTGATTCATCATTTCCAGGCTTCTTTGGACTAAATAGATTGCATCCAGAAATGAAATTTGAAATGGACTTTAGGTTGCCAACTTTGAGGCCAAAGTCCATGATGAATTTAAACATATTTACTCACTACTTTGTTTTTGTATTCTGTTCATGTTTTTCTGTTCATTTCTGTTTTTGTCTTTTGCTCATCCTTTTATCTTTTGGAAATGAAATCCTAGAAACAGACACAGGAAATGCGCTTGACATTTGACTCAGGACACATGTAGACATGAAGTCTGTTATGATGTCAAGACGGGTCTCAAAGTTGTCGGGCAAACGAGTTCGTTGTTCCCACTGGCACGCACTGAAGAAGAATTAATATCTCTGTATCGTATCTCTCATTCAAGATGATCAGATAGAACACTTCCTGTGGGCTTACGGAAATGATCCTCGCTCGGGGGTTATCTTCCATAAAAAGTGAATGGATTCTAACATGGTATGTGATACATGGCTTGACGAATGATGAGAAACATGTGTTTGTTTTTGGACATTTCAGAATGCAAATGATGCGCTTCTGAACAGATTTAGAAATGCTTCTTGCAATAGAGAAATGTCTTGGTTGGTCAAAAAGCAAACTTGGATCACATCGATCGCTCCAAGTTGCATTGTTTGACCAATGTGGTCCAGTTTTGCACAATTACCGATGTACAGAGCTCACTTTGTATTATAACTTGACCTTAAATCAGGTCAATATCAGGATCTGTATATATTTCAGGGATAAAAACTGCGGCTAGTGTGCGGATGTCATTTTCAGTTCCAGTTGATGGAGAACACTCACTTAGAAATATGTCTCAGAAACATAATCATAAACAAATTCTCCCATTGGTAAGAAGCCCCTTTAAATAAAAAGTCAAACCTGGATGTCTGCACTTGCATGTCCTTGGTAGAGCTTTGATGAAACTTTTGCCTCAATAGGAGCTCGCTGAGCAAATTCTTAAATATTATCTCTTCTTTTCTTCTTCCCCTGCTAGTTTCTGTTATTGCAAGCAGCAGAAGGACATTCGTGAGTTGAACAATGCAATCATTCTGTGCTTGAGGGCATATTTGGACAGAATGTCAGTGGTGGGTGTGTGACTGCCACTACAACTGTACTTTAAAAAAAAACACCATATCTCTAAAAAAGCCCCTTGTTTTATTCCTTGTTCTTACTATCATCTCTTCTCTGTTTATACTGTGCATACAGAGAATTTCACATCAGAGAGAAGAAGAATACAATTCCTCTTCTTGCCAGGTGAGTGTAGTTAGTGCTACTTTGCAGACCTCATCTGCTGAACTCTTTCCCAACTTGCTGGTTTCTGTTACTGCTGCTAAAGGTCTGCATGATATCTAATCACATTCTAACGGAAGGCAATTCCATTGTAAAACATCACGACATTTAAAAAACAAAATCATTTCCACTTCAACAAACAATTGCAGCATTAAGACACCAGAGAGAAATCATGAATCTAGACATCAGTGCATTCGTATTTGGTTTCGTAGTCTGCAGCATGCAACTGATGCAACAATAGCAGAGCCGGCTCACGCTATATTTAGAATGTGGCCACGGGGAGTAGTCTAAACATTGACATGACAACAACAAAAAAATCAGGAGTGTTCAGCGGATAGGATTCATGTTGCAAATTGTGACGGCAAACTTCGTGTCAAGTAGGATAAATTGCCCTCCAGTGTAAGATTTATATGGTGCTGTTTTGAGTGGCTTGCGGGCATGGTTACATGGCAACTTTCACCAAACTGTCACTATATTGAAAACAGCAGGGAAAATGGCCCTCCATTTGAACTTGGGGGTAATTCTTCAGGGCAACTAAATACAAACTCTACTTCACCAAATGAAGCTGAGTCCCAAACCGATGTGAAGCAATACTAATCGAAAGACAATGTCTAGAGTCATTAGTGATGCTTCATCTTCCCAAAAGGACAAGGTAAAACAGTTTAGGCCTACATCTCTGTCCCAGATTTCAAAGCTATGAAAGATAAGCCAGAAAAAACCTTTAGAAATCACCAGGAAAGGAATCACAGTAAACTCTAAAATATTTTCTGAACTGTCTCTTCTTTTGCAGTGAAATTGTCTTGAATTAGTATAGTATCACATGGCATATAACCAGCACAATTTGTTTAATTGTTATTTGTGTGTGTGTGTGTGTGTGTGTGTGTGTATTTGTGTGTATACGTACACGTGTGTGTAACTATAGGCATTATGAATGCTTTATACTACAATGTACGTTGCATCTTTGCTGAATTGACACTACAGATAGAACAATAGAGTTATAAGCACCTCTCGAAAAGTGCTCCAAGATCACAAGTAAATATGAGAATGCATGTTGTACACACTCATGTCCAACACCAGCTATAAACTCCCAACTAGTAGCAAGTAATGTATCTACGATCATTGGCAAACATGGAAGATTGGGTCTACAAGCATATTTACAGCTTCCATGAATGACACTCAAAGTCCATTGACGCTGTGATAATCATGATAACGTTCCGGCAACACTGGTGATAGCGGGTAATTTCATATTAAAGGGTCTGCTCTTTCACTGTAAGAAAATAAAAAGGGTAAAACACAACTTGGAACCAGGTGGTACCGCATGCAGTGCTTAGGAGCACCCCATGTGGGTGGCTAGCGGGCAAAAACTTGGTGAGATTCTCTCTGATAAACCTCTCTCATTGATTCATGGAGTTGTGATACGGAAGATGTTGGTCCTTGAACTTTGCTTGCCCATCCAATGTTTGTGCAACTTAATCTTCAGAAAAAATGTACAAGAAGAGATGAAGTGTAAGTGACGTTGGTCGTGCAACTACCTTGCATTTTCTTTAATTGTGTTCTAGTTAAGGCAGCTTCTCAAAGTCCAAAGGATAGAATAGTCTATAAGGTTACAAGTGCAATCACATTTTACAACATGTAAAAGATTTTGTACCTAGCTCAAGAATAATTGACACACGCTCTTATGATGCATAGTACCCATTCTTACTCAAAATACCCAGTACTGATTTGCGAATGCCAGATGCCACCACCAAAACTGCCCCCCCACGGAAAAAAGCAGTAACTGACATTTTTATGAATGTTTACTTTTTTGCAAAAATGAATAGTTTACCCAATGCTCTCCAATGTTAATAGGTCAGTTTTGCAAAAAGAAAAATGAAAGTGACCAAAAATACAATTTTTCACTTTTGCAAAAAGCAGTAACTGCATCCAGTTGATTCAACTTTGCAAGTTTCCCCACGGAAAAAAGCAGTTACTAACAAAGCCCACGGAAGAAAGCAGTAACTAACAATTTAGTCTTTATCATTCAGACTCTGTATAGTCCTTCCTGTATATTTTTTTCCCTAATACCATTTATTTTTTCTACTAATTTTTTTTTTTTACAATGTAAACAGCAGTTTCTTCCATAATTTAGGAGAGTAGATATAAAAAGATTGTTTCACCAGTAACTTGACTCTGCCCGCAGGGAATCATATGACAAGTTGTAGAAAAAGCTTCTTTCTGGAGACTAGCAAACCTGGCAGACTCAGCGCGCTCAGAGTGCAGAATACGCGTGCAGCAGCTGCATGCGCATAAATTCTGCAGCATACAGTAACTAGCTAAACATTGCATCACATCACAGTCATCACTTGCATGCACAGTATTGCAGGTCTGGTACAGTTTGAGTGATCATGCCAGTGCTAACCATGCTGTCACACAGTTTCTGCGGTCCAGGCATGCCTGTAAATCTATCATGAATTGCAGAGGAAAAGTCATGGTAGCCATGGCTTTGGCCAGAACCAGAAAATCTAGGTGAGCTGAAAATATATTGAAGGGAGATGAGCACTAGTATTAATGCACTAACGTTAGTCTAATGTTAGATGTAGGCCCTAAAGTTTAAAATAGGTCTACCAGATCTAAAGTTACAGAGATGTTGTAGATCTAGATTCTAATCTATTGTTAACTGTTTAGTGTTACTGTTAGACAAAATGTCAGCAGGCCTAATCTAACGTAATAGATCTAGGTCTAGCACTAACATTGGGCATAGATCTGTAGTCTAGCTTAAGTGTAACGTCAGAGTTCGACTAGGATCTAAGACGAAGAGACTTGACTTTATTGTCTAGTCCAGGGTCATGTGTCAGGGGCCAGGCCGGGCACTCCAAAGTTCAATTAGGGTACATAGGTGTCTACCTTATTTTTACACAGAATGCCATTCAATCTACAAGACCTAGTCTAGGCCTAGCGATAGGTCCTAGATCTTATAGATCTAGAATAACCAGAAAGTAGAAGAACTTTATAACCTGGTGGTGGTAACAATTCTCCTCCTATGATCATGTGGCATGTGCAGTTACTGCTTTTTTCCATGGGGAAAACAGCAGACTCCTGGCCGTCTGCAGTTACTGCTTTTTTCCGTGGGGAAACTACCCAGAATCAAGGGTGAGCCACCGCAGTAACTGCATTTTCCTAAATAACATTTAAAAAAATAACGGAAACATCATTTTTTCCTAGGTACTGTTAGACAACTAGGTATGGTGCATAATCATACCACAAAATTATTTTTGAATGTTTCTGTGTTTTTAAAGAATCTGCAAAAAACACAAAATCGCATTTATCTCAGCTCAGCAGCTATGCAGTTACTGCTTTCTTCCGTGGGGGGGCAGAAAAGAGGAGAAAGCTTACTATTTTGTTTATCACAATTACCACACGAAGATTCTTCATGATAATAAAAGCAAAGTAAATTCCAACTTACGTCTGTCGGCTTTTGGAGATCTGTACTGAGGAATCATGTTTCTCATCCACCTTGGAAGGGTCAATCTATTCCCACTCCCTTCTGCAGGGGAGAAGTCCAACAAGAGGTAGATGCAGGCTAGCAAAATCACTCTCCTCCTACTTGACACAGTTGCCATGGTAACTCAAATTATGTTGTTGTTTTTTTTTGTGGCAGAAAGAAAGATGTGAGGCTCTAGCGTGTTGTAACTGGCAATGCCACCTGATTTCCACTCAACACTTAATGCTCCTAAGTGTCAGTATCAACCTTGGTGTCTTCAGTAATTCAAGGCTTGACTTCAAGAAGAACTATGTCAAAGCCACATGGAAACTCTTGAAAAGTTCATAGGAGGTTTCTTCCACATAATCTTCAACCACTAATTCCACCGACATTCCTTGTGGCTGTTCCGAGTACACAGGAGACCTCCTGATTAGCAAGACAAAAAATTTTAGCTGAGGAAAAATTCAGCGGTCTTCGCAGGACCCAAGAGCCATACTCACTGCATCTTCCAGGCCCAATACGCTCTCAACACTCCAGAGGAAATGGTGAGTAGGGAGGATTTCAATTTCCTCTCAAATGAACAGCATCCAACATAACCTCTCTTTCCTCACTGCAACATCCACTCCAGGGTCAGAGGAGCAAAACTCGGAGAGAACACGGTCCGGCAGATGTGATGGGGTCGAGTGACGAGATGGAGGATGAGAGGGCAAGGAAGGAAAGTAAGGGTGACAGAAAGAGGAGAAAATGAGAGAGACAGGGTTAGAGTAAAGTGAGAGAGGAGAGATGGAGATGAGGGCCAGTTGCTCAACCCTCGGATGCTGCCACCGCTCCCAGTGGCCGGGCGGAGCTGGAGCCAAGCTCTCTGTTAGTGTGGAGAATGCAGGCTCTGGATTCACAGCAGGACCCTATAGATGCTTTACTGAGATGAACAACAGAGATCCTGCCCACATCTGTGTCCTCTTACTGCCCATGAGGTGTCACGAGCATCTACCACCAGTAAAACATCACCACCAAGTTGCTGCTGAGACGCTAGACGTCCAGTGCCAGTGCTAGCATGCTAACTCAAGGACTCTGTGACTTGCCTGCAAGCACACAAGTGCAGCTTCAAACTAGCAGAGCTCGTCCCATGAGAAAGCAAATATATGCTCTGGGTGATACCACAACAGTACATGAAGAAGCTTTCATCTTCACACAATACTAGTGTCACTGCCAGTAAGCATGAGATGAAGAAGAAGAGTTAGAAAAAAAAAGAGAGAAGTCACTGAATTAAAGATAATGCTTCCCTGGCTGAACAGCTGAAGAAATTTGAGGATGATAAGAAGAAAGAGCCCACATTTAAATAAGATTCACATGTGCTCAAAGACCTAATTTATACAACCTCACAAGAACACACAGAAATCTTGAGCTGCAAATACACTTTGCTCTCAGCTAGTGTTATTGGCATATTTGCTCAATTTTCTTGGGGTGGTGCCAAGAAACTACTTGGCAGATACAAATGATTTTCCCCTCTGAAACTTTTCAAAGAAAGAAAAGAACCAGAAGGTAACTTGGTCATTGTATATTTCATAATTGTGAGTACCCCCACAGCCCATAATGGAATTATTCCAAGTTTGATGTGTGTTCAAGAAGCATTTCAAACAACGTGACCAGTAACAAGAACATGCACGAGTACAAAGTTCAATCACAGAGCAATGAAAAGCAGTCACAGGACAACGACTTGGCACCACTTTGTCATGAATTATTCATGAGTCATTCCACCAACCACATTCTGCAAAATGAGCATGAAAGGGAGCCTCCTCATGACTATTCATAAACAAGAAAAGCTCCATCCAATCATCTTGCTTGCCTGTTCGGGCTACCAACATTTTGAAACAGGGGTGATTTGCTCTGTGCACATTTAGAGTAAGAAATACTATCAACAGTCAACTACTCTGTTCTTATCTATTAAACTGGCCTAAAGATTTTTTATCTAGATCAGCCTGAGTCTCATTTATGTTCTTTTCAGTAAGTATTGTGTCTGTTTTTTTGTTTTGTTAATGAACTACCCCTCATTGCTGGATCATAACATTCCTCAAATCAAGCATTCTGTTCTAATGACATTGGGTATACTTCTCTCTGACATACTCCACCACAGTATCTTTCTTGCAGGACATGTCTGACTGATTTCACTATCATTCTCCTGTACTGTATCATCTTGTAACTCTCTGCTATGCCTGCCAGACATTAATCAATTCCATTCACTAAAACTGAAGTAACATTGGATAGAACTTGAAGTGACCTTACTTGAAATGGGTGAATGGAAAGTAAGGACAGTGCAGAAAGTCTATACAGGGGTACATTTTAGATATTGAGAAAAAAAAAACACCTGAAGTCTTCTAATCTTTAAAATACTAAATGCACAATTGAATACCTTAGAATGCAATGTTTGTGAATACTCATGTTTACTCCCACTGTTCATAATCGGCTACATTGTATAAAGAATATGTTTGCTTAATCCTTTTTTTTTTCACTGTTGCTGACAATAATGTAAAGAACTACAATGCTGGTGATTGGAAAGTAACCTCTATACATTGTATTACTTGCTGAAAATAGTGGCAATGGGGAATAAGAATATTTGGCATTGGAACATTTTAACTCACTGGACAAACAAAGGCTTCAGACATTTAGCAGCTGACATCACTAGTCATTTATGAATATGACATGATGTCCGCTGTCATCCCAATACCAATACTAAAGAGAGAGAGAGAGAGGATGGATATAATCTTATTATGTGAGCAATAAAAAAATATAAACAAAACATTTTCATATCAATCAAAGCTCTAAGCTTTTATGTCAGGCAGGATCTACACAAAAACAGCTGACCACCCACAGAATGAAGTTCATTATGCCAAAATTTTTGTAGACTATAACAACTGATAATCAGACCAAACAAAGTGTAAGTTCCTGACTAAAAGTGACCATTCTCAGAACAGTATCTGCCATCATTGCTCAGGGGTTGATAATTGCCAATAAAAAAGTGTTTGAATAAGCATAATCATTTTTTTTGGCTTATTTCATGCACCATACTTTAATATACAAATAGTGAATGGTCACGAGTGAGATGGTACAAGATTTCGCACAAGGTGAAAGATAGAGGCGCTCTATTCAACGAGGCGAAGCCGAGTTGAATAGTGCTCCTCATCTTTCATCGAGTGCAAAATCTTGCTCCATTGCACGAATAAAGGCCATACACTATTTGTTTTATACAACACCTCGAACGTCAACAGATTTGGTACTCACAGATTCTTGAATTTAGCACAGAAATGGCAACCATTTTCCGTGAAAGACGAATGAGTAGCCTCACAGTCGCAGTCACCATGTACGTATGTAATGCGTAACAAAGTTGTTTACAAAAATGATTGACAAAAGTACGCGCTTGTAATCACGCTTGTAATTGTTGAGTGCGCGCGGCACATGTTTGTTTATTATGACATCAGAGCCGTACAATGGAACTTTTTGCTCAAACAAAATTGCACGGCTGACAGCCAGAGCATGCGATGGAACTTTTCACTAAATCATAAAAATGTCATGTTATGGGCAATCGGACAATCGACCAATCGGATAGCTACATTCTAAATAGGTGTTGTATAATATACTTTCTAATACATGTTTCCACAGTCCTTTATGGGCACTGCAGAGACATACTGAAATAGATATGAAGATAAATAATAAAGAAATAATATAAATATATTTCTGCATATCAAGTTAACTGAGTGAGAGATAAATGATTAGACAAATGAAAAGAGAGATAGGTATATGAACAGAGAGTGAAAAAATAGCGAGAGAAGAAGAGCTAGGGTAATAGAGAGAGAGGGTGGGAGGTATATACTTCATGGAAATACATATAAATGACACAATGTATATTGAGATTATAATATATCACACCACGGCCTCACCTACTTCCAAATAAACAGTGAAAACTCTGATTGATGGATGGGTATGAAATTATCTTGTTGAGCTACAGTAACATAATCATTGCTTGCATTCAGGGTCCTACCTCAGGGGAGATATGAATTATTACACCTTCTTGGAATAAGTGATCTGTCAGGAACTGCTAGTCTATACTCAGGATTAATGATTTTCTTCCAAAGAAGCTACTCATTCACACAGGAAAATTTGGGGGAAAAAAGCATCTCATGCCACCTCAGGACTACTTAATTGGATTTTAGTAGAATAACAGAACAAAGGGAAAATAAAAGTATTTGTTATTCCTTTGGTTTGAGATAAAAAAGCACTTGAGAAAAAATGACGGGATTAAAATTACTTGGCTCAGTATAATATAGCAAACAGAGAGGGAGAGTTATATAGAAATAAATAATCTTTTCCTGAATATGAATAGCAAAGAGATAGTACTTAGTAATGATAGGGTTAGACAAACACAAACGGTGGGAATACAGATAGACCTCCACTGGGTATAGGTAGGTAGGGAGATATAGCTACATGTAGACAAGTAATAAATTTACAAGTTAATAGATATACAGACAAGCAGGTAGATAAGTAGATAGATAGAAAGATAGATAGATAGACAAATAGGTAGATAGATGGACAGATAGATAAATGGACAGCTAAATGTGTGGATACACAGACTTGAGAAAACTATTAACACGCATGCATACAGAGAGAGGCCAAAACAAAGTGCAATCCCTGCATGAAAGGTAGTCATGCATTTTTCCCTGGTGTGGAGACTAGTTTCCATCACATGGTTGCATCAAAGATGCGGTTGCCGTGGAACTGAAATGTACAGCCGCCCTGATTGGGAGCGACCCGTCTCTTCTTCCATCCAGGGTCACTGCCTTGTATGGGCTTCTCTCTCCTTACCTAATCTTACCATGCTCTACCCCCTCCCCTTATTATCCTATTTGGAGGAGAGGATATAGTGGTAACACAAAACACCTTCTCCTCATCATTGCTGGTGAGTTCAGAGCAATGGAAGGGGTCCCTCTTGATTCTTCCTACTTCCCCAATAAGTCACACTGTATTTGGTACAAGGCAGTTACTTGAAAGTTTGAACACATGGAATCTGGTGTGTAAAGCCTGTTGACCATTTAAAGCAACATTGTACATCATAACATATAGCAAACATGATCCAATATCACACCAACAACTGAATGATAAATGTCACAATAGTGAGTTCTTCGTAGAACTATCAACGCACACAATTTTTATCTCGCCATCGCTACTCACAACGAAATTTCATGTGATTCTTGTTTCAAATGGGTTTGTGGGTTATAGACTTAGAAAAAGAAAAATCTTCTTTTGGCTTGCAAAGGAAGCATTACCCTAGCCTTCAGCAAACCCATTATAGAATATTCCTTTGTGTGTGTTTGTATTTGTAGGAATGATTTTTCAGTAGTTTAACATCTTCATATGAGTGTACTTAACCCATATATGATCATATATACTTTTTTTTCTCATTGGATGTTAATATATTCCTGCTTATTTCAGTACACTAACAAAAAATCTTGAGTTAAAAGTTCAAAATTTGGTGCTATATGGATTCATCAGGTCAGCCATGAAGTGAAAGTACAGTGCAACTGACCTTTTCATATTTCCGGGAAAATACAAACCAAATGTTCCAGTGATACTGGTTGATGGTGACAGCTTGCTAATGAGGCAGAATTCTCTCCTGTCCCTCCCTTCCTTTCCATCCCTTACTCCTTTCTTTTTCTCTCCTTTCTCCTTCTCTTTCTCTCATTCCTTTTTTTTTTTCATTCTAATTTCATAGAGAATTCAGGTTTGTACCTGGAAGTTGAACTGCGAGCAACAAAATCCCAAAACATTCCAGCATGTTAGCTGCACAAATTTTCACCAACTCTCGCTTTCTAATTACTTTTTTGGGGTGCTGGCAGGTTCTCGGCTGGGTACCTTTATCCACTCGACCTCCCCGTGCCCGAGCTAGCTGAAGCAATTAACGTCAGGAATCGCGATATTTACAAGCATGGAAGAAAAACAAAGATGGGGCTAGAGTTTTGGCGATGTGCAAAGCATGTTGGGATATCAGTGAAGTTGGTGGACTAGGGATTATACGGAAATGGATACAAGAAGCCAAAACCTTGACAAATGTGATGTTCTTGACCAAGTCATCTACTCTCATTTGGTTCAGGCCACTTAGGCTGCAACTGATGGGGTAAAATCTGACCTACTGTTGACTGGAATCTCTTCTTTGACACTGCAGCTAAAAAGGATTAATTTTAACTTGGTATGCCTTCAGGGGCTAAACATCAACTTTACTAACTTTCTAGTACGCCTTTCTTGAGGGGTGCCTCTGTGACTTTGTAGAAAATCTTCTTCTGATCAATATCAATGATTATGTCAAGGTAAAATGATACCAACTCTTTTCATCTTTACATGTAACTTGTTTGGTGAACAAAGTGTTAATCATGTGTACTGAATAACCAGATCTGAACATGGATGCCCAATCCCTTGCTGATAAAGAATATGCAAAGAGGAGAAGTATTTGTTTCCTTTACACACAAAGGGCTGATTTCCCTTCATTCAGAACTAGAGACCTCAGTAGCATCAAAGTCTATCCCAAGAGAACCATACATGCTGCCAGAAGAATATTGCAATATCTAAAAATTGTGACATTTTGGTGGAAGTTTCTAGGCAACTGGGTCAAAAGTCATTTGAAAAAAAAAAAAGCAAAATGGAATGCAATTTTTTCACTTCTGGTTTGTGAAAGTTTGTTGCAATGTGCAACAAGAATAAGAATGCTCACTGAAAAAAAAAAAAAAAAAAAGATTTTTAGCATGTGCCCCCAAACCCCCTCCCCCAAACCACTGAAGACTAGTCCTGAGTATACTCAGGCAGTTGTCTATGGGAAATGCGTACTGTAACAAAATCAGCCTGTCCTCTACGGGTTAAGGCACTGTGCATTATTAACTTTTTGATATTTTCCAATGAGAATGGGCCTATGCTAGCAGTCTTTTCGTCTATTCCAAGCCACACACATATTCCCTAATTAATGGGTGAATCATTGCTCTTTTTTCTCCCCAATTTCTTATCCTGTAGGGTAGAAAATATCTAACGGAAGCATAACCAGCAGGTTCCTTGAAGAGGGTACACCCTAATGTTTCTGGAGGAGCTAACCCTTTCAGTCATGAATTTGTTGTGGACAGACAGAGACAGACAGAATATCCTGTGTTATACACACAAAAAAATAAAAATCTATATAGTAATCTTTCGTAGGTTTGGTGGTAATTCAGGACAGTGTATACTCTGTTATGAGTAGAGTGACAGACATGTAAACCTCAGAAATCTTTTTTTTTTTTTTTTTTTTTTAAAGATGATCTCACCGACACATAAGAAATTTGGCAGTTGCATTCTAGTGAATCGAATAAAACATGTGATATCAAAAGAACTACCTCCTGTCTGAAATGTGGAGTCTACGACCTCTTTGACATTTGAAATGTTTTGTTTTCAATGAAGCATTTTTCTACCTGTGTTATGAATTGAATCATTGTTACAACACACTAATCTTCTGTATGCTTGACTGCATGCATTTAAACTTATAATCCCCTTTTCTCAAAAGTGTGCTAATCTGCTGAGGTACTTTCTTGCAGTCTCAACAGTACATTTTAGAAAATAAAGTGGGACGTGTTACACGTCATTGGAAAAACTTAGTCTGAAAAACTTCATAATATCTCAATCTAAAAAATCATATATGGTGACTCTATTTTGCTGCAATGGTGACACCTCATGATCAAAAATGGACATTTGAACACTTCTTCTTCTTCTTCTGAGTTAGTGCAGTCCACCATCTGGCATATTTTTATACTATAACAAAGCAAAAAATAATCTTGCCAGTTGACACATACATGGTCCTGTCCAAGCATATTTGGCAATGTTGCCAAATTTCAATCACACAGACTGTCATATCCTGGACATTAAAGTGGATTTGCCACAGAGGGCTGGCTAATACTTATCTTCCCAGGCTTTAGGAGAGGTTTTCATATATATTTACTGATAGCCCCCTGGCTTCTAAACTTGATTATACACCTCTGCAACCTACTCAAAGCCTCAAAACATCACCTGAAAGAGGATTAAATCCTGAGAAAGCAAGGTAGATGAGCCCCTTACATTTAATCCTTAATGGGGCCTGACCTAATTTTTTTCACAAGAAACCTTCACTTCCCACCATCACACTCCCCCACTCCCCTTAATGACCATAATGATCGAAAATGGAGGCCTACACGATGAGCTTTGCGGGAGATACCACGGACATGCAAGCCATTGTGGGCCAACCCCAACTCTACTCTTCCACACCACCCCTCTTGCTTGCCCCCCTGAACATCACCCCCTTTCCATCTTTCAGCCCCCTATCAGTCCACACCTCTCCTAATGAAGAAAGATGGGCACCTGTAACAGGGGCGCCACTTGAGTGGGGATCAAAAATCTACCCCAACAGTCTAGGTACTGTCTCCTCTAACTCCCAAGCTGTCTGCATCCATCTCTGATGCAGTCGGTCAGACGAACTTGGGCCATCTCTCTCTCATGCTCAGACAAAGATGCATTGTGCAGAAGTATTAGAAACGTCAAATCGGCTCAGAATGTCTCATGTTGATTTTGCACAAATTTCACAGAATATCTTAGGAATGTATTACTTTCCAAACTCAATGGAAAAATCCACAAGGTATGCATGAACTCACTTGAACTCTGAAAGGGAATCTTTGAACTCTTCTGCCTACATGAAACTGGTTGAAGTTAATTTACTTCCCATTCTGCTTCCTAGTCCTAAATTCAGTATCTTTGTTGAAAGAACGACTTTCTCACAGGATCATGGGTACATTATTAGCAGACTCTCCCAACTAAAAATTCTGCTCCTTGCAAGGATTGAATCATTTGTAGAAACTCATGGCATGATCAGAGCCCTTCCATTGGAAAGTGCATACTGAGGACTTCGAATGAAATATTGCATGTCAAAATATACAGCGTGACTTAATTTTGTGAAAAAAGCATATTTTGCTTTAAAATGCATACTCACACAATTTGTTTATACCAGCTGTGTTTCGAAAGTACATTTATTGTAATTTTCTAATGCCGTGAAAACTTGTACTGGTAATTAAAGTATCACTATCATATCTTTCTTCTACAATCCCATATTCTAGCATCTCCGCTCTACTTCTTTTAGTCAAAATGATCAATTATTTTTTCTTTGCATTCTGTTAAAATTAAAAAAAAATGTTTGATTGGAGCCCTAGATTTCTGTCCTAAAACTGTGACAATGCAACATTTTTCACTTTTTATAGAGCATGAAAGTATGTAAATTGAATTAGCTTGCCAGTGCCAGCTGCTTTATCAAATCAATTTTCAAGACATGGGCTGACCCCTGCACAAGATTCAAATTTGATTTGTCAAGCTGTTTGTAGCTTCACATAGAGAGAGAAAGAGGAAAAAAAAAGACAGAAAGAAATTCAGTTAATGACAGCCTTGGCTCTTACTCTGGTGGCTGAGACATCCATGTCACTTAAAGATAAAGACGACCATAGCGCAGATTTGTTCAACGCTACTGTCACCGTTGTTGCTTAGTGGAGGATTTATCGCAGTGAATTTGCTTTGATTGATGGCAGTGTCTGGAAAGACAAAGCTTTGATGGAAGAAATATGATTTAATCCATTGATGACGGGCTGATTTTGCTACAACACACATTCCCCATAGACACCTGCCCGAGTATACTCGGGACTTGTCCTCACCGGGTTAAGACTGAACAACAGTAAACGATTTCACATGACATTCTACAGGGACCTGCAGATTGGCAAGGTGGTGGCATGTCCACATATATCTTTTAAATGATACTCCTTATTTTACCTATTCACAATGGAAAACCAAGAGTTTTGATCATCAAATTCCAGATGAAAGAGTCTCTTATCTAATTCAATCAATTTCTCAAAAAATGACTTACATCATACATCATGAAGAGAATTTTGAGATATGTGAAGAAAGGAAAAAAATCTGAGAAGTCTAACGCAAAATGATGTAACAGTCACATGGTTTTTGAACAGTAACTGAGGATATCATATCAAACAAATGAACTCACCTACAGCACTGTAGCAACAATTCACTTAACCATGTGCATTCATGAATCTAACTGAGTCCTGAATAAGTTTATGGGTCTGGTTTAAGTCTTGTTTTACTTTATTCAAATCTGCATCATTTGCTTTTTCTCCTTCTTTTTTAAATTTTCTTTTCAAATCTGAGGCATGTTGAGATCCTCTAATGCTATACAGTTTGCCAGGATTTTCTTTTAAAGTTCCCCCTTTTAAATGAAGGGGGGGGGGGGAGGTGGGATAATTGAGTTTTTAAAAATCTTTTAAAAATCATTTGGCACCCTCAACAGAGAGGGAGCAAGACCATTCTAGAATCATCCATGAACAATACTTTGGGTTTTTATTTTCATTTTATTTTTTTCACTCAGCATGACGCCAACAAAACTGCACAAACTTGGCTCCATCAGCACTGGAACTAGAGCAGAGGTTTAATAAATCATCAATCAAAGTTGCAGTCATCCCTCTTTACCCCCAGAGAGGTTCTCTGAAGGCTGAATCTTCATTTGCTGGACTTGGGATTTCCTCCACCTGAGCAAACTGGACAAGTTGAGAGGGAGCACAGGGAAGACGACCGACAGCCACAAGAGGGCAGTATTCAATTTTTCTGCAGCTGTCTGGTTTGCACTTGCGAATGCTGCTGCTGCTGCTAAAAAGAAAGTTGGTCCTCATATTTCTTAATAATATGATTTCTTAGTTAAGAATGAAAACAGTTATATAAAGATCAGGAAAACTAAGCTTGCTGATAAAAAAAAACAGCATAATTTTGTTCTATTCATATTTTACAGTTAAATAGAATATCCAAAACATCTGGATCATACCCGCAAATCATTCCACACAGCACATAACATACAAGTAATATGAAGAGGATAGACATGTTGAAACATCCTATGCAGTATATCATCAATGCCATCATCACCTTCAACAGTCACCCCAAAATATAATGTCTCACAATGTAATGACAGAACAATCTTGCACACAGCCTTAAACGATGTGACCATACTTGGCCCACAACATGAAAATATTCTGAACATCAAACTAGTGCCAAACAAAGGCAAGTACAATGATAAAATGCTCAGCTTTCCCTGTGTGGTTTGTTCATTGTTTGGCATTCTATATCTACAAACATTCTTGCTTCATCAATCAGAACAGATGTTCCTTAACCCCTTGTGTGTTCCGAGTGTCAATCGGTTCAGGAGATCCAATAGCATTGTACACACTGTCCAAAGTCCCTGACACAAAAAGGGTTAAACTGAATGATAAATGAAAGGGGAGCACTTGTCAATGATTAGGCCTACTATTGCATCACAATGGCCTTTGTATGAGATTGTTCCATTGCACCGCTCTCCAGTGAGCTTGCCTGACTTGAGATTATAGCCAAGTTTGGGAGTAATAAGCCAGCACGGGCACGCACAAACACACATACAGGGTTGGATGCTGGAATATGAGTTTGGTTGTTGCCATGGTGACCACACTTTTTCAAAAGTTGGCACAGTTGTACATGTGATGAGATGAACCCTGTGATTCTTACCTCCTCCACAGGAAGCGGAGCACCTGCTCCATCCTCTGGTCTTCCAGCCGTGTGAGAGCGGGGCGAGGTACTGATAGTGCAACTTCTCCCTGGAGACCCTGCTGTCAAACAGGAAGACCTGTGTGCGATGAAGGAAGAGAATTTGCATAGATGACATCGTTAGCAACACTGACAACATCTCATCTCACGCACCAGAGAAGAATGGTAAATTCAAATAGGCTGCAGTCTGTTCTCTTTGAGACATCTCTTTGATGTTTGAATACCATAAATAACACAGTGCTTATATAGTACATATCACTACCGTGGTGTCTCTATGCGCTATACCATGTGAGATAGCTGTACAGACATTGCATTCTTTAACCCTTTGTGTGGTTTGAGCGCTGACTGGCACAGAAAAATCCATAGCAATGTACACACTGTCCAAAGCCCCTGGTACAGAAAGGGTTAATACGGCTATTATTAATAAGGCTACTGAAACAGTGCTGCCATATATATATAAAGTAATAAATGCAAGGCAGAACATGCACTCAACTTTTTTTTTTTTTTGGGGGGGGGGGGGGGGGGGGCTAAATGACATAAGAAACCGATAAAGGCACTGAACATACAAAAACTGCTTGACCATTTTTTATTTAAATGTAAGGCAGTGACAAAAACTAACACACAAACATGTATGTGTTCTTGCATCCATACAATAATGTTTAAAGTCAAGGCAGTGTGGTGTACAGAAGAATAAAAACTATACTTCTATGAAAGACTTTTTGGTTTTGACAGACCATTGTCTATACAGGGCATCATAGCCATATAATGAATGCTGCCCTCTTCTGAGCATGTGTGAATAACTGACAACCACCGAGTTGCAGGCAATGAGCCACATGCCAGGACCTCTTTCTGTGTGGTTATGTTGTGTTGGGGTTCAATTCATGGCTCACGTCATGTATAAAAAGAGCACTATGTAACTAAAAGTCACCATTTACTTTAACACACACACACACACACATAGTCTAAGAAAAGAAATAATAATGATAAAATGAAGTTATAACGTTCTGACACAAGCCCACACATAAAGATTAATTTCAATGACTGTAAGGCTGAGCACTGTCTCATGAAAAAAAAAAACAAAAACAAAAAATAAACAACTAAACAAACAAACAAACAACTAAACAAATAAAAAATAAATAAACAAACACAAACAAAAACAAAACAAAGCACAATGATACCTTGTCATCACATAAGAATGTTTTTAAGTAAATACTGTCCACTGGCACAACTCTCTAGCAGAGCATCTAATACATGGCAGATTGTGATTAGCCTGTCTTCTCCGAGTAGTGTCTTGACCATTCCCACTGCCATTCTCAACTAGAAAATTGCACAATCATGATATGCACCATTACATTTCTTCTAATCACACTGAGACTTAAAATTACAATGTCAATGCATTTTAAAAATATAAGGATTGTCAATGACTTTCTTACTTATTTCCTAATATAATGAAACACTGAAAATAATTTGTTGTTCTTTCTGGTTTTACTTTCTTCAAAAGAGTCAACCTCAACATTAGGTAATTTCACACTTTAACCCATTATAATAATAATAATACATACAATTTCTATAACGCCGTTCTCCACTTTGATTAAATGCTCAAGGCATTTTACATCAAAGCAAACAGACTGAAGATACAAATACATCACCGTAATAGAAGAAGACGAAGAAGCAGAAGAAAAAAAAAAATTGAGGATGAGTCCCAAGTATACTCGGCCGGGGATCTATGGGAAATGTATGTTGTAGCAAAATCACCCGTCCTCAACAAGTTAATTCTGATTTTTGAAAGATGCCACCTACTGGGAGGTCACAAGATGTATGAATACTATGAAATAATGTAAGCTTTGGAAGTTAATCAACCCAATTTTATTCACTGTTTCCATGCACGTTCTGTCTTTATTTTGCACTCTACCCCTCTCTCCGTCTTCTCTTCTTTCTTGGTCTCTCTCTCTCTCTCTCTCTCTCTCTCTCTCATTTTGTTTCTCTGGACATGGTCTTGATATACACAATAAAACAAGGGAGGGTATTGTTTTAACACACTGGTATGGCCCTGATGGCTCCCCGAGGGACATATGGGGATTTCGCCAGCCACCAGGCAGGGGGAGTATACTTTCCAAAGCCAGATTGTGTATCTAGTGCCGGGATAAATTTGTAATGTACAAAATTGGATATAGTTTGGGATTGTAGTTGTTAAGGGGTTAACCTTGCTTGGGTTATGTCCAGAGTCGGAGATCCACGTGGCAGCTGAAATAAGCTGATATTATGGGATAGGGAAGGTTCGGTGCATTTTGTACTGGTGTTGGGCTGGGGAATTCAGTTTTGATACAAGTGTTCAGGGAGGAAAGACTGACAAAAGGAGTTGTTCTTTTGGAGACCAACTTGGGGCTCTTTGTGCCCGGGAGGAGGAGGAGGGCAACATGGACTGATTCAAGTAAGATACTCATATAGGGATATAGGGATGTGGCTGTAGTTGAATTTAGGATTTAACAAAATTAATTTATAAATCAAAGTGCACTATAACAGAATGTTAATTAGGTTTTAATAAAGTAAATTGATAATAATAAATTTGCAGGTGTAATAATTGTGTCTTTTGTTAATTTTACTCCCTGGCAGTAGCTCTGATTGCAGAATGGATGTGAACACTTGATGATGATGAGGATGATGATGATGATGATGATGGAAATAATGACGATGCAGTGGATATAATGCCCCTGCCCCCAGCTAACTACTAACTAATCTTCGAACTCAATCTACTTGAGGTTTAACAAACGAAACCCCACGTCTTACATTGGTGGCAGCGGTGGGATTAGTTATGCTAGTCGCTGGGGGTAATTAATCATTGAATAAGCAGTTAAGCCCAGATTATAGTTATACATACATAACTATTACATTTTGAAGGTATTAATAGAAATTTCACTGGAGACCAGTCCATTCTTGAAGGGAATATTGTATACATACATGGAATAAGTTACAAGATTGGTATTTTCAGATTGCAATGAGTTTGTTTTAATGTCTAGCTGTTTTTTGTGAAGCTTAGAATATATTTTATTGAGGCGGAAATGATACCTGAGTGATCGTGAGTTACGTCCATAATGGGACTCACGTGTTAACAGGTTTTCCGTGGAAGCAGCCGGATGGCTGGGGTTAGGTGAGAAATTGTTGATGTGAATTATGTACCTGTTTTTGCTATTTCAATAGCCCTTATCCCGTTATTTCGATAGGCAAACGCCATACAGGGAATAGAATAGCTCTATTCCATTGATGAGATATTCGGGTGGGGTGGAGCAGACGCAGTGACTCGTACGAGACAGTTGGGATTATTCTTTCGGTGTAGTGACAGTTTGGAACTGAAAGCGCAGGGAGCGCCGCTATACAAAGAATAGAAACTGTTGTGTCTGCCCATACATAGAACTGGCACAGATGAGGTTTATGAGATTTTTTTTGATGAGGAAATTTTAATTTAGGATTTGGTTGATCCTGTGGATATTTTCGAAATGAAATCATTGCAGTTTGAAAATCTGATTTGATATGGGATTCTGAATATATACGTTGCAGTTTAGCAGACTATGATTTAATGAAATATATAATTAATTGTATTTGACCCATAATACAATCATGTGTGAGAGGGTGTGTGTTCACAAAGTGGTTTATATCAAGTAGGTTAAAATCAAGGTGTTCAATGTTCATAAGAGGGCTTATTATGACGCTCAGTTTGCCCGTTTTTAGGTTAAGGTATGTATCGATCTTCTCTTGCTGGTTATGTTCACGTTAGCAGGGCTAGAGTACTTGAGAGTTGATACCTACATTTGTGGGGATACAGTACAGCCTTGTGTGAGTTTTAATCAATAGCAAGAAGGAGGTCTGGTTTATTGTAAGAAACACAGCCACATCCTGATACATGAAATGCTTAAGATTCAGTTTTGAATATATATTGGAATTAATTTAGAAAATAAGGCAAGTTTGGAGCTTCGGAGATTGATATTGATCAGCATCAGGACTGATGTCTAGTGTCACAGTAATAATTATAATGCCGTTCAGGAGTTCAGCTTCAGCCCAGGGCAGCGGAGATTTCACCTACACGAGGAGGATGCCTGGGAGGGTGCCTAACTGGACACATCAAGATGGATTTGGACCCCGATGGACTGTTAACAGGAATAATGAATATTTTATGGACATCAAGACTTTGTGTTTTGATTTATGTTTATTTGTAATGATATGTTTGCATTGTTAGGAATATTTTTTTAGATTAACGTTTGCATAATGTTAATCGCAAAGCTGAACTAATTTGGAAATATGTTTTCTATCATGACAGTGGAAGTCATGATTCAACTTGGCGGGGAGGTATGTAAGCTTTGGAAGTTAATCAACCCAATTTTATTCACTGTTTCCATGCACGTTCTGTCTTTATTTTGCACTCTACCCCTCTCTCCGTCTTCTCTTCTTTCTTGGTCTCTCTCTCTCTCTCTCTCTCTCTCTCTCTCATTTTGTTTCTCTGGACATGGTCTTGATATACACAATAAAACAAGGGAGGGTATTGTTTTAACACACTGGTATGGCCCTGATGGCTCCCCGAGGGACATATGGGGATTTCGCCAGCCACCAGGCAGGGGGAGTATACTTTCCAAAGCCAGATTGTGTATCTAGTGCCGGGATAAATTTGTAATGTACAAAATTGGATATAGTTTGGGATTGTAGTTGTTAAGGGGTTAACCTTGCTTGGGTTATGTCCAGAGTCGGAGATCCACGTGGCAGCTGAAATAAGCTGATATTATGGGATAGGGAAGGTTCGGTGCATTTTGTACTGGTGTTGGGCTGGGGAATTCAGTTTTGATACAAGTGTTCAGGGAGGAAAGACTGACAAAAGGAGTTGTTCTTTTGGAGACCAACTTGGGGCTCTTTGTGCCCGGGAGGAGGAGGAGGGCAACATGGACTGATTCAAGTAAGATACTCATATAGGGATATAGGGATGTGGCTGTAGTTGAATTTAGGATTTAACAAAATTAATTTATAAATCAAAGTGCACTATAACAGAATGTTAATTAGGTTTTAATAAAGTAAATTGATAATAATAAATTTGCAGGTGTAATAATTGTGTCTTTTGTTAATTTTACTCCCTGGCAGTAGCTCTGATTGCAGAATGGATGTGAACACTTGATGATGATGAGGATGATGATGATGATGATGATGGAAATAATGACGATGCAGTGGATATAATGCCCCTGCCCCCAGCTAACTACTAACTAATCTTCGAACTCAATCTACTTGAGGTTTAACAAACGAAACCCCACGTCTTACAATAATATTCATAATTCTGTTTTCACTATACTTTCATAAGCCATTTCCCCCCTAAGATATTTTGAAAACTTAGCGTCCGACCCATTATTGGCCTACAATGTTAGACATAAATCAAAAGTACTTGCCCTCACAGAAAATGTTCACTAGCTCTTGAACTGCAGACAGGTTCTCTTTATATATAAGGCCTTTGCCTTCTAAAAGCACTTCATGAAGTGGAAAAGAATAGTTATAAACAATCTTGTAAGTATAATGTTACATTGGACTAATACTGAATGTTGTTAAGCTTCTTTGTGTATTTTAAACAAGCCTGGAGGCCACGAAAGTTTTTGTGTTCAACACACATATTTTTTTTCCCCTCTAACGACACTGAGACTTCCATCAAGCCATGCTCATATGTCATCTCTAACAAGTGGGATGGACTTTTGTTGAGGTCAGCGCCGAAAAGCACTCTACATCTTTGATGGGATTATAATAGCACCAGCTTGCGGACGCGTGCCACTGTCGTTGTGGAGTTTCGAGAGCAGTTGAGTGGAAACCACTTTGCTTGTAATCATTCCTGTGCCTTCTGCCCAGCTGCCCGGCATCCATCTACCAATGTCAGGATCTAGGAGCTCAAAACCCATCTATCCAAGGTGACAACCCCTAAGATATGGCACTTCATCCCAGATCTTCTGCTGATACCTGGTTAAAGGTACCATCAGTTGTCATTTACATTGTATGTGTGTGTATGACAAAAAGTGAAAAAGTAGATGCATTTATGATGTTCTTACTCTGAAAAGCAAATTGGTACAATTCTACTGGCATTGCATGCAGACATTTGGGCACAGTCTGTATGACTAGCTCTCTGATTCCCCAGTCTCTATTTGAGCCCAGTCTCTATTTGAATTGCACTGAAAATGTGTCAGGAAACATCTTTCTAACCAATCGACTGATATTTTGCAAGTCTGAACGCAACTAATTGAATCACATTTTCCTCAAAAAACATATTTCTTTTCTACATTTACTCTTGTTCAATGGTGGTCAAGAGGTAATTTCCATTCCAGATTTGTTTGAATATGAAGGATCCCTTAGTTCAGCCTTGTGTGTTTACTTTTGACTTGGTGCATGCACCAAAATTGGTGCATATTCTTGCATGTATTAAAGCATATTGACAGTTGCTAGTTTGATTGACAGGTTATGAAGTTTGCATTGCAGCTGCTATACGGACTGTCATTGGAAGTTAGTAGTCTGTGGAGGACACTCATTTTAGCGTCTGAACCATCTCTCACTCTAACTCTTTATGTGCCATGGTGGAAACCCCCTGTGTGCCACATTATTCTGAGACATCAACGTAGTCATGCTTTGAGAAAACATTGTTTTCAAATCTATGTAACTTACAATGATGTATATAGATTTCTGTTAAGTTGGACATGTAGTAAGCACAGAGAAAATGCCAAGCTTTGCTGTGACGTAAAATTGTACGACAAATCTATGAGTCTTTTTTCTTTCAAATGAGAGTAGCTATATTACTGTAAAGGCATGACTTCTGCACAAAGAACAGTAACAGAAACTTGCAATTCACACGCAAATCGAGTAAGGAACACCGCTTGCTCGTCAATCACCACATAAAATGCAAGCTACATGTATGAGAGGAACGGAATCACAAGAAATGCTTTCATTGTACTGTGGCATTTTGTGATTTATCAATTGGTTTGGGCAGGCTTGTGCCTCTCTCAGAGCAGTATGTGCGAAGTTCACACTCTGTCGACTGAGTCAGGCGTGCGATTAATGTGGCACATAAAGAGCTAAGCAAGTTTAGATTGAAAGACATTTCAGCAATGCGATCACAAAACGAGGTCTTCTGCAGGTGCGAAACCCTCTCTATGCTCCTCTTTCATCTTTAACATCGCATTGATGTAATTGAGACATGGGCAGGATGTTACCTGGTTTCCGCCACCAAAATCTAATAAACTTGGCTTAACTGACAGGCCCCGCCTCATTGAGTGAAACATGAACGTGTAAGAATTTGAGCAATTTCGGTCACAATTCAAATATCAATCATGGGAAGCGGGAGGGAGTTTCTAAAATAAAATGCCTTTGTATTCTCCAAGGACTAGGGCTTTCTCCAAGGATGGTAGACCCCCTCATCTGCAAAGCATCACCTTGGTCATGAGCTGAAGATCATTCAGGAGGCCTATAAATGTACATCTGATATCAAACATGAACATATCTATGCTATGAAATCACACCAGTAAATACATCATAAACCAATCATACTGAACATCCAATTTGTAGAAATCTCATTCCCCCCAAAAGACTGAAAGATACCTTTGCTTTTGAAAAAGAAAAAAAGATACAAGGAAATGCAGGGAATTTTCTTACATCTTACGGCACACACACACTGCTGGTTTGTTGAATTTATGTTCCACCAATCTCAAGGTTATGCACAAATAGACAAGTTAAAAGCCAGAAATTTAAAAGGGCTGAAGACATAAAGATACTAATAACCCCTGCACTTAAAAAAAAAAAAAAAAATCCTATTTCATATTTGCTAAACTAACACATTCACCAATGTAACGTTGCCATAGCCTACTGAAAATCCTATAGTAATGTGGACTATTCACAAGATCAAAATCTCTCATACTTCTTCTTCTTCTTCTTCTTTAAATGCAAAAGTCAGAGAAATAACTCCATATTACTCCATTCATGATTTTAGGAATTTCTTTCCTTATGTCCTTTTTTTTTACCGATGTTATATCATAACAAAGTTTCTTTTATGAAATACAGTATACCCGGATCACTTTGCATTATCGTCATTCTTATTATTACTATTATCATTTTTATCATCATTATCATTATCTGAATCATTGTAATTATTTTGATTATAATTATCAAAATCATTACTTATAAGTAGTATTATTGCTACTATCATTACTATCATAAAACTTAAATTCCCATAATCATCATCACCAAATAAGGTTACAACATTTGAGCAATTTCAGCAACCACCATTATCATAAACATTATTGCACACATCATTGACATCAGTATTGCATCATTTTGATAGACCTTGTCCTTCAAGTCATTTTCTTTTGTTCCAGAACTGAAGCAATGATAGTCCTGAAGTATCAAATCTGTTATCACTAATTGATACGGAAATAAATAAATGGTTACTGTCAAAAAAGGGTAAACTGACAGCAGTTTTGACACATTTAATACACTTTTTGTTGTTAGTTGAAAAGACCCCACCGGGAAGCTATCTCTCACATACGGTAGATATAGTGCAAGCAACATCTGTTTATGATACTTTCAGCTGCAGAACAAGAAACGTGTGAAGATCCCTGCATAAACTAACAAAAACAAAAAAAAAAACAAAAACAGCCAAGAGTTAATCTGAGAACATGTTTCCTGTACTATAAGAATACGCCATAGAGTAAATGCCCTGTATGAATCATATTGTGCACAACGAGAACTACGAAAGAAGGAGGAGAGAAAAAAAAAACGAAATAAATCGCCAACTTCTACTTTCTGCCCTGCACTTTCACTAAGGAAGAACCAGTCATCCCCCGGAGTCTCCCAGACAATGTGTTGCTAATTTGGAGCGTGGCACATGCAAATTATGACCACTTTGTATTTCCCTGAGGGCACTAATTTGGAGGAGCAAGTGAAAAAAGTTAAGGATTCTCCACGATCTGACTTCCCCTAGAGAAGTGTCAGATGCAGGTAAGAGATTTTGTAAACAAGCAGTGTACTTTTCGTCAGCTAATGACCCTGAAAAAAAAAAAAGGGGACAAAAACGCAGTCTGTGCAACACAAATCTTGATGCACATGCTCACGCCTTTCACACCACTGGTGGAACAACTGACTGTCATGTGACATAAAAATTTTAGTGAGGAGACTAGGGTTACAATCAAGCAGTGCCGAAAGTCATGTGACCAAAAAGTTACCATAATTCTGCAGTGAAAATGCACACTTTCTATTAAACTCTTTGGAGTTTCAAGAACAAATTTCTGAAAAACTCCCATTTAACCCCAAGGGAGTTTTTCTGATGCACTTTCCTGAGAATTTGGGAACAGTAGGTTAGTATAGTACCATTCTCATTGCATTTCAAAAACGTGTTATTTTGGGTCATAATCAGGATAGCGACCCAAATTTCACAATTTTTGTGAGAGGCACTGAAATCTACTGCAAATGACTGCTGACAAAACGAATCAAGTGTTTACATTTATCACACTTCTATTTCTGGAATTGCCTTCTGCTTGGTATCTTATCAAGAACAGGTGGCAGTACAAGCTCATGTTGCAAAGGTGTGTTTACTGTGAGAAAATAAAAGAATTCTTCAGGAATTCTCTGTATACCTGCAAAGTGACTGGCCGTCATCTTTGTATTTCATTACAAGTGGTATACTGTCATCATCTAAATGCTTCAGTGTCACAGTGAATCAGAAATTGCCAGCTATGTTTGCCGGCTATATGATTTGTCTTTAAAGGTAGGGAATCCCATTTGCATGCCTTAACCCGTTGAGGACGAGTCCCGAGTATACTCGGGCAGGTGTCTATGGGAAATGCGTGTTGTAGCAAAATGAAACCGTCCTCAACGGGTTAAATGAAGAGTTGTATAAATACAGTGGTAAGTTGAAGAGAGTATCATTTTAAAATTCCCATAAAGTATTGAAAGTGGAAGGTAACATTTAGTACATTTTTATTGACCGTTAGATTTTGAATTGATTTTTTTTGGGGGGCTCACCGTAAATTCCAATACATTACTAGGCTACCTTTGCAGACCCATGCACTGCATGTGTGTCCATCATGTATATTTTGTGAAGAAAGTTCATCAAAACTTACAAACATTTCCATATACATTCTTGCCACACACTCTATATGTTATTACATCAGCTCTTATACTTTTAGATTTGAGTTTATATAGATAAAAAATACAGAAGACTGCAACAAAAAGGCTTAAGTGTGGTTGACACACAGAACTACTGAGTAGTTGAGTTTTGTGCATTATTCAAATTGTAGATAACTGTTGACTTCCAAATTTCTCAGCATTGGCCTAAACAATTCCCCTGAGGTTCATATTTAATGTTTTGCTGCATTTTGGGAGGTCTGTAAAAGGTATCCCCTACCTTTAAATCTTGGAATATACTCATTATGTTGGAAACCTTCTGAAACGGTTTTTCTTCTTTAAATTTTCCATCATCCCCATAATCATCTCTTTTTCCCTGTAATCACCTCTTTTTCTGTCATGTTTAGAGAGTTAAGTAAATGTAACATTTTTACCCCGGATTGGCAATTCTGTCACATTTACCTGGCTGAGTTCGTATTTGCAGAAATGTATAGTCTTTTTCTGTAGAGACATGACAATCCTTTTGAAATGAGGACTGGTAAATTCCTTTCTGAGTGGAAACATACCAAATATTGACAGAGAGAACCCAAAAGGAGCTAACTCTGTGTCAGGTCACGAAGCCGAAACACTTTTCTTTCTCTGCCTTGTTTCCTTTGACAAGGATTTCTGAGTTGACTATAAAGAAAAGCCTACTCCAGTCTACAGAACAGAACCATGCTTGAATTGAAATGTGAGGATGGGAAAAGGTAAGGTGACTCAGTTCAGAAAACATCATGGGACTTGGTTTGTGGTGTGTTAAACCATAGTTCATGGATCAGTCATTTTAAGAAGGAATCATACGTATGTACATTGTACATTGTAGTTGCTGAATTATTGATGAAAAGCAGGATTTTCATCTTTTTTTTCATTGCACAAGTGGACAGAAGTTTTCAGGTGACGATATCACGTCTACTATGCACATGTATTGTAATAATTCTGCTTCATGAAAACATGCTTACTTTCAAAATTAGATTACTCTCTCAGTTTTGTAGAGTTTTATTAAAACTTTCACTAATCTCTGTTTGACTAAGCATGTCCTAATGAAGTCAACTTGCACTGGAATGAACTTTCACTTGAAAGCAACTTGGAGATGCCACAAGTATTCAAAAATGATCAGAGGAAATGCAAAAAATACTTTCATTTTCCCCTGGTTTACAAACAGGTAGGTAGCTGAAGTTGCCCAAATACCTGGCACCAATTTAGCAAAATTGGAAGAGCTTGTCATGGGGCATTAATGGCTTTACCCCCCCCCCCCCCAAAAAAAAAAAAAAAAAAAAAAATAATAATAATGATATTTGACCTTAATACCAATAAATATAGTATTTGGAAGTATCTGCTTGAACATAGTGCTTCGGCACAGTCAATAATCCCATATCATATCTACAATCTTTCTAAAGCAGATGGGTACATGGAAGAAACTTAAGATGTACCTACAATTTGCACACTTTCATTACCAGGAAAATATATGGGATGAGCGCTGGGGGGGGGGGGGGGGGGGATGGTCCCGTGGACGAATTGTTTGCCCTCATAATGACAAGTGAGTGCCAGCCATCACTTTGCACCACCCATATTTTCATCATTCCCGGAGATCAAGTGATCATATTCATATCACAGGAGAGAAATAGACAGAGAGATGAAAACATAGAAAGAGAGAGAGAGAGATAGTGAGGGCCAGAGCAAAACACACAAATTATAAAAGTGGAAGAGAGCAAGAAAGAGAAAGAGAGAGCGGGAGAGTATAAGCAGGTTGGCCAGTGAAATTGTTTCTGAAACTGCATCTCCTGGGTCAGAGATCTCTCTGTAATGGGATCGCGGACTGAGAGAACTTGAACATCTTAACTCTTCAATAGACCCCCAAATCCTGCCTCCTCTTTTCCACCCCAACAAACTCCACTCTCCTTTGTTACTCTGTATGCTTCATTTGATTCTCAGTCCATGGTATTTCTTTCCTTCTTCTCCTTGAATTTTTTTCTTTTCTCCAGAAAAAAGCAGCACCACAAATAGTTTGATGGGCCTCTGGAATTCCTTGCTGGAGACAGATTTCGAGGGGGTTCCTGTCTAAGAATGCCTCTTTGTGCCTTTGACCTGCGATTGTCTGTCTCCAGGATTGCTTGGCACTTAAAATGGATTTGACTTTTTGACTCTGGCCTTGCTAGATTTCAAGTGCATGCTTTCTCTGAGTACCAATGCTCTCCCACTTTTGCTTTTTTCTCTGCTCCTTGAGCAACTTACAAAGAATACAACTACTGCTAGGATCCTGAAACATTGTTACCTTCGGCTAAGAGAAAATCCGATAATTACAGAAATCACTTCAGAGCGTGGGAACAAATAAATTTCTCGTTAGGCTGTCATTGTCAGAGTCTTGACTGTCAAAATCAAAGTGAAGAACTTTTTAAGAACGTCCAGAGAGGAGCACGCCTTTGTGATTGACCAAAAAGTGGAAAGTGACTTTCACAACGGGGTGAGACAATCGGTACTGAGAGTGAAGTCTCTTCACAAGGTATTACAACTTTTAAGTTTCATTTGTCAAGTACACAATCTTAAGAAAATCTACAGGAAAGTGATATAAGATAAATGAAACTAGAGGAGACATTGCCAATCAGCGCGATCATCATAATGTGGTATGTAAGATGAAACAGTTGACTGTTGACAAGGCTAATCTCTGAAGCACTTTCTCTTCACTCATCATTGTTATGGTACACAACATTCACTTGAGAATTCTTTATATACATTTTGACATGAGCAAACCCCCTTTTTTCTGTTGGAGCAGAGTTCGCTTTGAAACAACTTGCCATTTGTTTCACATTTTTGGATCAGTAGTATTTCAAAGGTTGAAATATTCACCCTTCTCGTCTCTGGTGAGAGCATCCAACAGCGACGAAAAAAAAAATACGCCCCCATGGTTGGCAGGAGAGAGGAGCTATCTTTACAGAACCCCCTACCATTGTGTGTATTCTTCCCTTTCCAGGAGGTTGGAGAGAGAGGGAGCTGTGGAAGGATCATGTATCGCAAAGTCCACCAGCCCCGATTTACGGCATTACCCGGGCAGAAACGACATCTCGGAGAGAATCCAACGAACTCCGGGAGGCTCAAAACAATCACATCAAAGTCAAAGCTAATTTTCATCAAATTGGCAACAAGTAGGTCTTCTGAGAAAAGAAAGAAAGGTAGTGAGCATCCCTATGTGTAAGAGACAGAGAAAGCAAGAAAGTTAGATAGATAGACAGAGAAAAAAGGATAAAGGTGAATGAGAGAGAAAAATACACAGAATAGCTAAAAATGATTATCGACAGAAACAAGAGAACATATAATACTTCACCCAAGAATGGACATAAAGGGAGAAAGGGATAATACGACTTTGCATTTATCAACTCTACAGTAACACGTTTCTGGCTGAAACACATTTTTTCAGGCATTTCAGAAACGTGTTTCTAACCCCATAATCAAACCAGCTCTGCATTCATCAACTGCCAAAAACTCCATGAAAGTTGTTTCAATTGGAAACCGTAATTCTGCACTAGAAGTGAGTTGATGAATGCACCCAAAGTATGCTAAAGAGAGAGAGATAGACAAACACAGTATTAACAGAAAGGGAGAAAGACAGGGAGACAAAGAGACGAGAGGAAGGGAGGAGAGGGAGGATGAAACAGATAGAGATGGAGAAATTGTGGGAGAGATGGAAAGGGGAGAAAGAGAAAGAGACAAAGAAATAATGGTAGAGAGAGAGATAGAGAAAAATGAGAGATAAAGAGTGAACTAGAAAGATGAGGACAGGTAGCAATGTTGAAGAAGTGGAAGGATTAGGATGCATATCCCTGAGGGAGGATGGGGTACGTATGGGAGGAGTGGGATGACTATATGTTCCTCCTAGGACAAACTGGAGGACAAAATGGGTTGAGGTGCGGACAGGTAAGCCTTCTAACCCAGACAATGGGCGAGATAGGATGGGAAAAGGGGGGTCTGGCCTCTAGCTGGGTCTGCTAAAATACCAAAACATGAACAATCATTTATCTTATCTAGTGTAGTTTGGAAAAGGGGAAAAAAGAATGTTGATGAGTTGTGGAGGAAGAAGACATAAAGGAGTTGAAAGATGACTCCTCTACATTCATGATATTATATCCCATTTTGTTGGCATACAATTCAAACTTGGATTTCACTCAAAAAAATGTTCATCTTCTTCTCCCTCTGTTTTCTAATACTTATCATCTTCCCCTGTTTGGACTAAAATCAAGACAAATGCTGCATTAACAAATCATCAAATGTAGACAATGAGGAACATTAATGGGTGTCTATTTCACTGTCACAAACAAAGGGTCATCATACTCTTGAAAAGTTTGTTAGATGAGAGAAATGATTTCCAAAGAGGAAGCTTCACGTCACTACATATCTCTCCCAGACTGATATGAAAAGGAATTCAGACAAATATCATCTATAAAATTAATGTATCTTCAACTTCACCTGTACATAACCAACATCTCAAGTCTACAAGCCATGTCCATATGACACGGGAACATGTCTTAATCTTACATTTTTCCATCTTATACATTCATAATCATCAAAACATTTCAGTTCAGGATTTTCAACTTTTACCAGAAGCTGCATAAGAACTCATGACATACATACGACACAAAAAGTTTTACAGAAATCAGCTCATTTCCTACAAGATTCTGAAACCACTTTCATGTTTGCACAAATCTTTCAGTTGCCTGTATGTTTGCACAAATCTTTCAGTTGCCTGTATGCAATGGGTTAAAAATATAAGTTGGAATTTTGCAACTGTGAAACACTTGCTCTTTACCTATTCGAACTCAAGGAAGACAAATATTTCCCAAGTGAGAGCAACAGACACTTTTTTTTTTGGTCAAAGCTTTGCGTCTCCCAGTGGTATGCATACATGAGATAACGAGGTGTCAAGAACTTCTCCACCTTAACAAGTTGACAAATTTCTTGTCCATACACAAAACATAAAGTGGAACTCTTCCTGCAAAAGCAATTTCTCCGGGAGTTCATAATCGTTTCGCCATAACGCTAAGTCTGTGTCTTCCTCCGTGTAACCTTCAGTCTGGGAGAATTAGTCAGTTCTGTCATCGCCAAGACAATTTCAGGAGACCAGGCCGAGACTAGATTTGTTTGATAAATCTGAAGTCCAAACGCACGTTTACATAAGTCAAGCCTTTGCTTGAAAGTAGGTCTCCTAAAACTGGGTTGCAAACTTATTCTTACTTCTCAACAAAGTCATTTCATCTTTCCTCACATTAATCAGCCTGCCTTCCCAGCACTGCATTGACACATTAGAATAAATATGTAACACAATTGGGGAGCAAGAGAAGTATTTTTATAAACCTGGACTATGCAATGAGATGGTTAAATATTATAGAGCTTTGTGAATCCAGTTAAATGCCTTGTAAATCTTTAGAATGATTTCCTTGCAAATAGGACTGTTGCACTTTTAGTATAGCTGTTTCTGAGAAAACATTGACCAAAGGGGAACTAATATCTACATGATATAGGATACACTACATTGATGTTTATGGGCATTTCTTGTGTCTCAATGCTGTAAAGAACCAATATCCATGGCAGATCTTTCTTTTTTTAAATCACTAATTGTATTAAAGTCCTTTCCCTATTTAACATTCCACCATCATCTCTGTGGTCCTGCATCATGTCAAGCATTCCAGAAGCACTTTACCCATACCCACTACAGGATTCCATTATTGCCAGAACCAATCGCTGGGATGTTTCATCGATGGAGCGCAGTGGCGGCATTCGGGACTTGACAAATTGCCCGCACCTCCCAGTCCCACCCAACCACATTCTGCGTCGTTCTCAAATATTTCCACATCTCATGACTACCAGGAAGTGGAACAAGGGCATGGGAGACATTGTGGAGGTGGGGGAGGTGAAGATGGAGCCAGGATGAACAAGGAGGGAGGATGGCGGTGGAGGGAGGGGGAGGGGAAGAGGAGGGAGAGGGGCTGGATGAAGAGGAGTTTTTGGCTCGTGGAGTGAAACAAATGACAAGAGCAGCTGTAGCAGTTAAAATGCAGTTATGGATCAAATACTGGATCCCGACACCAGACGACGAAGTGCTTCCACCAAACGATGAAAAATGCGGTGATGCATTCCAGTTATACCAGTTCAGTGGGCGACGGGACAGATGTCATTACCGTCTTCTGCCCCAATGAATGTCATACCTAAATCGTCAACATTAGGCCATGAACCAATTATGCCAGAAAAATGTATTTGGTGGAGAGCATTTAACGCACCTAAATCAGTCATGCCATAATTAATAATCTAAATTCCTGGATCTAACTTGTTTCCCTTCACAATAAGCTAGCAAATGGAAAGAGCAGCTGTTATTGTCATAAATGTTTTATTATGTGAAATTAAGGATTACATAAAATAACATGAAAAAAACTGTGGGCATTTGTTTTTCTGTTTGTAGTTTCTCTGAAACACTACCAAAATAACTCCTTCAAAGACAACACAACAAACACAGCTTTAAGTCATAAACTAATGCGCATAAATGTGTGTGTGTGTGTGAGACATTAATACTGATTATGTCCATACTGGCAACATGCATAGAAATCCTACAAATGCTGGAATTAAACCTAGACTAAATGAAAATGATGCAGCCATGTGGATTAATGTTGATTATGGATAACAAATCTCCGAGGTACAGAAATCTATGGTGAACTGCTGTGTCTCAAAGGCAATTGGATTATGACTTTAAAATGTGCAAGAACTCCCTTTACAATCCAATGTCCAAATGGTTCCATTCTGTATAGCACAATCTTGTTTTCTTCTTGTTTTTTACTTATGACCTGACAACAAAATATGCTGTGATGAAATGCCATCACTCACCGTAATCACGATATCTTTGGTCGTTGGTCCCTCGATTGTGATCTGCTCCCTTCCGCTCCTGAACGTCCGGTAGAAGACCGTACTACCAGCGAAGGAATACCGCCCTTCCTCTGCCGGCAGGGGCGACTGGTTGAGCCCCTTGGTCTCCCCCTTGCTGTGGAGACCCAGTGAACTGCCCAGGTCTTTACTGGTCACTTTGATGGTCCTGCTGCCCGCCGGTATCTCCATCACATTGCGGAGACCTGTCGATCAAAGAGGAGGAGGGGAGTAAGGGGGTCAGCACTTATCATGAATCAACATTAGAGAACTTTGGGAGAATGGGATGATTCTCACCCTTTCTCACTATAAACCCTCTCTCCTGGCCATGCATGATGTTGCTGTTGATGAGAATAGCTTCTGCAACATATCAAAGAAATTCAGTAGCTTGATTTTGACCATGAACCTGTCAACACATGTGTTAAAACCCTACAACAAAGGATCAAAAAAGCATGTTATCTGAATCCATGAAATTCGCCAATACACCTGCAATGAAACCCCACATATGTTACCATAGCAACCCTTCTCAGTTTGGATATTGGGTAAGTACACTCCTTCACAGTAATCCTTCACTTTTTTATTGGATGAGTATGTAAATGCAAATTATTAATTTCTTCCAGGATTATCTTGCTTTCAAGATTTGCTTTTTTTGTGTCAACCCTTGCAACACCATCACACATTCTATAACAGAAAAGTTAATTTGATTTGATTTCATTTCATTTATTTTTCCATTTCCAACAACAACAAAAAATATATACAGCTGTATACACACAGCATGACAATCTGACTGCAAGATATTAAAGATATTCACATCTGTATGTGAATTATGGGATAAAGGTACATGTACATAGCAAAATTTAAACTACATGTATGTCATATAGCATTAACTTACACGTATATCGTATTTAACAATGGATAATCCGTTATCAAGTAGGCTTTTGGAAATGGAGAGCGACAAACGGAAATCATATATTTGATAGCTTTCCCTTTCTAGCAAAACACAATATATTCAGCAGATGCTGATATTGTATTTTGACTACACAATGTATGATATACTATTTTGACCAAGTTGGATTCAATTGTAGTATAAATCTCCTTGTTTAAAAAGTTCAAAACCACAGTTTTGAATATATCTCAACATATGAAATGACTGCCCTGTAAAGAAATACTCAATTCTCTCTACAGCTGATATACCGATTAAAACCTTGAAATTTAGAAATTATCTTCAGACGAGAATGTAATTCCAACTGATTGAGAACCATCAATTTTATCAATACACCTTGGTGTATATTCCTCAAAAAGGTAGGAGTGAGAAATGTCTGGCCCATAACCATGTGATCTTTTCAACACTATCGGCAAATCTTCGTCAACAAAGAAGATGAGTGGGCACAGGAGACATGGCTAGATTAGAAATCTAATTTTGAACTTATCATCGCACCAATTCAAGCCACACTGTCCCACTCCTCTCCTCCCGTAAGTAAACCAAATTACGGCTCACAATCTCCTGCTTATTTTCTCGTTTTTTTTTTTTTTGAACGGTAATCTGGCCCATGCTGAAAAGTGTAAGAACATCAGTCAGCGTTGGATCTCCCCGACATTTCAACCCAATTACGCCAAGGTCATGTCCAGGTCAGCTAAGGAGCACGGAGTCCAGATCAGATGTTTTTCTTGCTTGTTAGTCCAGTGGAAGTGTTGCAACAACAAGACTACCCTAGTGGAACCCTAAGAAACACTCCAATTAGTTGAGGTTCAGGTTACTAGATCCATAAATCTGTCACAGTAACTTCCAGGACTGAGTTAAAGGTCATGCGTATGTACCGAAAATAATTTGTGTCATGCCAAGAAATGCTATCCATACAATTGTAATGACATGTAGTACATAGACCTATACATTTATTTTCTTTCTTCAATCTTAGAGTGTAGTGCAAGAGATCAGATATTGGAACCTCAACTCATATTTATTTCAAAATATATTGTGAAATGCATGGCGCGATGATATGAAGCGGTTTCACACCTAAGAAAGAATAATTTTTGGGGCTTTTTTAAATACTGGTACATTAAAAACATGTTCCTTGCTAAACAAATTGTAGAGCATGGCTTTGTCTAGTATTCAGGGGGTTAAGTTGTTCTAAAAGAATGACCCTGTCTTAAGTGGAGCCATGTCATTGTCAACATCTCCAGGGCTGGCTCTGGATGAGATTTCTCCCACTCAAAGGGGGGCATGAGACGGGCGCTGAAGACGCCTCATCCACCCCGATACCAGCACCTTCCATCCCCATCCCTTTGATCCCGCATATGTTTGGTTTGACCGGGAGACATTTATTTTTAAGCTAGAGTTCATTGACTTGCAAGCAGGAAAAACATCCCCTCTCAGCGGTCGATTGGGTGGCCGTTGGAGATCCTGCTATGGAAAAATCAAACTCCTCGAATCTCAAGATACAAGATATACAATTAACAGCCCAGAGGGGAAGGGAAACAATGGTATCGGCTCATCCAGACACAAAGTGAGTGCCGCCCTTCATGTTAGCAGTCTCCATCTTGGGTAACAGCGAGGAGGACAGAACCAAGGTCTACCTACAGTAAGAGTGTTAAATTGATCCAAAAATATATTTGTATAAATTCATTTTCCTTTTAGCCTTCCATATAGTTTATTTTCCATATATGCTCCAGATCATTTCTTCTCACACTCGGCCTCCCATTCATCCCAATTCCTTTCCCCTTCCTTGTGCCTATACTTTCCAGTATGGTACCTTCTTTATTTTCCACTCACCTCCACACTTCATGATTCCTTTGTTCTGTTTCCATTCATGTTCAACTTTATCTCATGATCATTACCTCATCTTTACTTTCCATTGGTTCTTTCTTTGACCTCAGGTCACACTTCTTTCTTTAAATAGCATTTTTATTGGTTTGTGTACTCTATGATTTATGCAAATGAAAGAAATGGAAAAACCTTTGCCCAGCTTGTGGAGTGACTGAGTGACTACACGTGTAGCTTGATATTTTTTGGACACCGAAATGAGTGTTACACAGTTGCCATGGAGATTGAAACATCTCAGGTCTCTGTTAAACTATGTTAAGTGTGACTTCACTTTTGATGGAGTTGTGACCTGATCTTAATGTGTCATTCAGCATGTGATGATTCATGCAATCCGTCTGCTCATCATATCCAATGTGGAAGTGACACAACGGGTGTCCCATTCAATTCAGACAATCACTCGTAGTGACTTGTAACACACTCTACAATTCTGTTGTCGATACGTCGGCTATCCATTCTCTACTCTTTAATCAATACAATCTTTTCCATTAGCAGGATTCGGGGAGGGGGAAGATGCTAATCTGTCATATGTAAGGAATTCCTCTTTGATGTATTAGAAATCAAGTCAAATATGTAAACATATATCTCTGACCAAAGAGTAGCACCACACACACAACCTCAAGAAACAAAGCAAAAATTCCCAAGCAAAGAAAGTATGCTTGCATGTGTGGGCACACTGGAAGATGACTTATGAATTCAAGTAATTGAAGAAATAATCAAATGTAATGATATTCTCAACATTTTTACCATAGCATATACCCACATATACTACAATACGTCCGGTTATTCTTCCACAGCACACAACTGTTTGGCTCAGTAGAGTTGCTGGAAAACCATACAGACCAGTTAAAAAGATATGTTTCCTGTAGAATTAGCAAAGAGTTTTCCTAAATTGAGAGGAACGTCAATACCAGCAGCCATGTGGTGCACATATTGGGCTGTGTATCCAATGTCCACTTCAGGCCACTTACTGGACGATGGATAACTGGACCCCTGTGATGAGCGCTTCCCGAAAATAATGACCTCAAAGAATTCGGCCAGGATATATCTCTTTTCTGAGTATTTATTCGATAGCCAAACTATATGTGTAGCCCCATGAGAAGTGGATCCCTGGGTCGCCTTATGGTGGTTGGGGTCAGGGGTCTCATTTCCGAAATGCTGGTCAGGCAAAGTGCTGTTTGACCACCAGTAATGGTGGCATATTTAACGTCTGACCCAGGTCACTGTGAAGGCACATCTATTGATTTTTCTAAGAGAGTCAAGCACATCTTTTGATATGTTTTAAGAGAGTCAAGCACATCTATTGATTTGTTTTAAGAGAGTCAAACAGAGAAATGTCTAAAATTCAATGACAGAATGAGAGAGAAAAAAAAATCCCTTTTAGCAGAAGAGTTAGTAAGTTCCAAGAACATTGTGTTGTGGGAGGCAATATTTTCACGTTGTTTATTTCATCTACATTGTACAGATGTGAACTGACTCACAACATTCACGAAGTTATGCCCCTCTCGAGCCTGATAGGTTCAAGAGCGCTCCTGAAGCACCATAAACTCCACCATGAACAGCCACCAACATTTAGGACACTCCGGAAGTGGTGTGTGGTACAGGCTGTGCATGCAGTTTACATATTCGAAGTTCCCCTGCATCCGAAGGTTACCATGACAGTTACGCCCCTCTCAGCCACTTTGTGTAGTGGTCATGGCGAGCGGTGAAGCTCTGTATGAACTGAACAGAGGGGCAGAAGCGGAAGCGCTTTAGAAGTGCTTCTGGGTCCAGTTATGTGTATGAATGGGGTGTAAAATGCAACATGATCCTTTAAAAAAAATCATAATATAGGCTCTTTAATCCTCTCCCCTGATGACAGGCTTAATATCACTGACTTTAATAACTTGCTTTGTACTTCATAGCTCTTGACCACAAAAATGCAACGCCTAGACCTGCAGCAGCAAAAGGGTTTTACTAGACTTAGCTCATTTCAATTCTCTTGTCCTTCCCAGTCTAATGAGGTCTATGATGATACCCTACTGTTTCACAAAGCAGACCTGATTATCAACATGCTGTATGGCTAGAGTGCATCAACCTTCTAAGGAAAGCAATACCAGTAGAATTAAATGAGTCATGCTGTACTTTTGGCTCACTGTACTGAAAACAAGAGGTTCATGAGATGAATGAATATATATCACTGTTCTCCCTTACCCACAATCTATCATTGCACTTGATTTTCATTTTTTATTTTGATAGATATCACGCATGGATCCAATTTCACATATTGTAGGTCACATACAAGTGACAATCACTCTTGCACTAATCTTGTTAGCACAAATAGATATCATTGTTTTCACTTAATCTCTCTCTCTCTCTTTGTATCTCTCTCTTTCTTCTGTATCTCTCATTTCAATTTAGCTTCAATAGACACCATGCATGGATCCAAATAAATGTAATATAGGCCATATACAAAAGGAATATAATAGGTTTTCTATTTTAAGCAGATCACACAGGCACAATCAACAATCACATGATTATATACTGTCATAGTGTATACTAATAGTGGAGCTCATAACATGAAATAAGCAAAAATATAAATGCATGATTGCTATCCTTTACTCTCAATCCATCTCCTTCTCTTTGATTATTATTTGTGTCTCCCGAGGTCTTGTTGGGTATCGGGCATTGATCTCATCACAAATATTGCAGGCCATATTAGTGAAAATGATAATGCTTCTTGTGAAATATATACAGTTGACATAGCTAGATTTTCCTCTTTTATTTATTCATCTATTTTTGTTCTTTTTTTGTTGACTCATATCATTCTTTTTGATGAAACCAGAGACCCAAAGCTGAAAATATTACAAAATGTTAAAGATATTGATCAGCTATAGGATGTTAAAGATATTGATCAGCGGCATGACAGCTCCTGCAAAAACACTAAAATTGATCTGATATCTAGCTGCCGGAAAGCCAGGTTTTCTACATTCTTCGTGATTTTCTAGCCTACACTTACCAAGTAAAAACAAAAAAATGTGGCTAGAAAAATGAAGAAGTAGTAGATAACAAACAAACAGACATGAACAATATAGAAATATGATGCATTATGACATGTTCAGGAAGTAAAAGGTGTACAGTGATTCAGATACTATTTTTTTTTTCTGAACCTCTGAACATGTATGGCATCACTAAGGACTATGTGAAGAAAATGCTGAAGAACGTCTGGGATTTACATTTATGATTTATGCTCAAGTCTCCCTTGAAAGTTGCCAAGAGCTGTAAATTTTCACAGCTAGCTAGGAATGGGTAAAATGAGCTCTTTTATTTTTGACAGACACGAGTGCCCAGGTGTGTGTGTGTGACAACATTGCAGTATCCATGCATTTATGACCGAAAAGGAGGCTATGCCAAAAACGTGCTTGCCAGATAAACTCTACTGACCTTGACTATGTCAGTACATTCACATTATTACCCTCGCTAATTGCTTTAACAGTAATGTTGCTCAGAGTCGACTGGTTACCTTGGATTTTAATGTTCATGATGTCTACATTTGTTGTGTTGTTTCCATGGCATTATTTCCTGGCTGAACATACACTACACTAACAAACGACCATCACAACAAGCTCAATGTGCCCCATAGCAGTGATTATAGCTTTTCATGAGCTCATTTCTTTGGCCACACTACCATCATCCTCAATTTTTTTTTTTATAAGTTTGACCACAGAATGTCACCTTGTAAAATCCCTTTTCATGTGTTTGAATCGTTTCCTATACATTGTCATTTGCTCAGGTAAGATCAAGAATGTGTGACATACAAGTGTACATCCCCCCTCCCCCCATAGTCTTGCCTACATCACAGCAAGTCT
Organism: Diadema setosum; assembly: GCF_964275005.1. Classification (NCBI taxonomy): domain Eukaryota; kingdom Metazoa; phylum Echinodermata; class Echinoidea; order Diadematoida; family Diadematidae; genus Diadema; species Diadema setosum. The sequence continues at coordinate 36,653,914 of NC_092691.1, forward strand.
ACTGACACCCAGCACGCAAACTTCCACTGGAAATGGCAGGCAGAAATAGAAATATTTCTTGTTTCGATTCCAAGATATTTCTACTCCTCCAAAGCCTCCATCTAACCTCCCTTCCACTTCTTACCTAGACATAGGAATTAGAAGGGAAATGAACAAAGCAATGACCTATTGATACACTTTTGTATGTGTGTTAAGTGACATTGTAGTTTCATGGGACAGAATCCTATTTGGAAAAAGACATTTTGGAGAGGGAGGGGGTGGGGAATAAAGATGGCCCTTGCCAAAACCAAATCTTCCGGGGGCAGTCATAAAAAATGACATTATAAAACCATAAAAGCTCTTAATTTCACCTCTATTTTTTTCCCTCTCAGTTCCACTTAGCAAGGCATGACTTGCAAATAAAAAAAAAATGAGTAAAAACAGTATTTCTTCATTCCTTTTTTTATTTTGCCACAGATGCATTTCCTGCCATAAAATCTCGTAATATTTCTAAAGTACCATAACTGAAATTTTTTGTTGTTGCAATTTAAATGAAAAGTTTAAACGTAGTGATTTTTAATGTCGCAGTCAGTCCGTCAGTCAGTCCGTCAGTCAGTCCATCAGTCAGTCAGTCAGTCTTCCCTTGTCAAGAATCATCCGCCCCTCCCACACACCTCTCCCACTCAATTTCCTCTCACCCAATAGACAAGTAGAGAAAAAGGGGGAGGCATCTCATTTAAAGGGAAGCTCCGCATGGTTTTGGAAAAGTTCATCACAAAATCCATCCCCTGTATGGCCAACGAACAAAATGAGGGCTTTGGATCCTAAGGTCATCTTTCAAAATATGGCTTGACCACAAATATAGGTGAGCAAAAATGATGAATCATAAAGGATTGATAGTATCAGTAAGAAACAGAGGTATGTATATGTATTTTATTTCATTAACGTTATAAATACAATATTTTCTCATGCACATTATGTGTAGCTCTATGCCATAATGATTTGTAACAAAATGTACGGAAATTCATCTGTAGGCCTACATATCTCCATCTGTGTAAAAGCCACCAGATACATCATTTAATGAGATCAAGTCTCAGACATAAAACTTGAATGTCTTTAATAAAGGTGATTTCATGACAGCCTGCGCAAATCCTGAGAAGTGACAGATGTAAACTAAAAGCTTATGTCCATCTCACAAATCAACCCCACTGTTATTTTTCAATCTATTCCACTACCCCTTCACCATCCACCATCTGTTTGAAATATCCAGTGTTTGAATAACTGTACTAACATTTGTGAAAACTACACACATTCTGTTGAAATTGACCCCTGTTGGATTCATTCATTCCTTCATTCTTCAACTCCCCCACCCCCCCACCAAGAAATCTGCTTCTTCATCAGTAACATATCCAAACGTCCTCTTTCATCTTTCATCTCGGCTGCATCTGCACTCTTGTATCTCCAGACCTTGTGGGATTTCCTGTCCAGGTAGCAATCTACCTTCGGTCACCTGCATCCTGGTTGCTATGGGCAGACGAGAGTGGAAGTGATCCCCGCCCCATGGCTAGTAACACCGCTCCCCCTGGCTACCACCATCTCAGCCCTAGCCTTTGTCAAAGCAATGCTCTCTTGCCCTATTAACTGCAAGAAAATTGAGCAGAAAGTCATTAGGAGAGATGGAGTCAGCTGACAATGAGATGCAAGTCCTAGCCAGAGGACCCAGGAGGTCCATCGAAAATTTTTCATCTTTTACTTTTGACTTTCTAAAGTTTGCTTCCAGCATTTGGTGATGAAAAATCACAGCCAATCAGCATATCTACTGTAAGTATGCAGAAGCTCATGCATATATATACAACACAATTCACACTGATGATGGTGATTGGTCAAATCTACCGCTTCCGTTGGTTGAAGCCACAAACAGAATTATTTTGTAACTGAATTATTCAGTACAAGTGATATGCCCACCAAGCCTTCTCACAGCTATTTAAGATTGAATAATCAGATTTACATCTTAAAAGGCTCTCAGTCTGATGTGCTTGGCTTTAACTCATTATGCTCGCTTGAGGCAGGGAGGTGGGACTCTTCCAACCTCCCTGCTTGAGGGCCAGTAAAAAAGGCTACCATTGTCCTAGCCCTCCCATCCCTCCCCAACTTTATACCTTTATACCAATATAATTCTCTGATTTCTATGACAGGTTCAAAGAATAGAGCAATGGGTCCATTCCTATACAACTTTGCAATCAATTAACCCAAAATCCATACATTCAGAAAATTGACTGGTCAATTTGGAACACTTTCTGGCAGCTATGGATTGATAGATATTACTTCCCAAACTGAGCGATAGAACTGCATTAGTTGTTATCAATAAGTAGCACTAGTATTTCGAGATACATGATTGATACCCACTGCTGGATTTCACTGGAAATGATAATGGAAATTCAGAAAGAAATGTAGAAGAGGAAAGTTTAGAATTTGCAGAAGTATTACATCATAATATTGACAATATATGAGTAACAAAAAAAAAAAAGGAAATCAAAATATTCAAGTTAATGGAAATGAGGGAAAGACACAGTCAAACAGACAGACAGACAGACAGAAAGCACAGAGATTCCATGCCATCATTACATGATCAAACCTCCGGGAGTAGATAAGAAACAGATCACATCATCCTTGCATCCCTTGGTCAAAATGTAGCCACTCTATACAGAGTTGGCTTGAGATGGATGCTGACACGTCTGGCAGATAAACAGACTCATCGCAAGGCAATGCAATAAACTCTACCCAGTATCATCTTGGTTGAGAGAGATGGCTTTGGACCATGGCCAGGGTTTGAATTATTGAAGGAGGTAGGAGTTGTCATTGGAGGCCCAACAGCAGCAGCAGTAGCTAATAGTAATACATGACCTGTGTAGTGGTAGTAACAGTAGCATTAGTACAGAGAGTACATGTATGTGTGGTAGTGGTAGCAGATGTTAAGATAGTAGTGATGGTATATGTTGAATGTCTTCTCTTGTAGTAGCAGTGGTACAAGAAAATTTTAGTAAAACCAGTCATATTGTAGTAGGTTATTAAAAGAAAAAATAGAAGAGGAAGAAAAGTAAAAGATGAAGCTGATGAAAAAGAAAAAGATTGGAAGGAAAACATGGAAAGAGAGACTGAAAATAAAAATTAGAGAGAGAAGTAACATATCTGAGTGAGTGATTGGGAGGGGACAGATGAAAAACAATGACAATAGTATGACGACTGAGAAAGAAATGCACAATCAGATAAAAGAATAGAGTAACATCTCAGTTAAAAGTATGAAACTGGGTACATTTGTTTTTGTTGTTGTTTTTTTTATTCCATTCAGAAACCTATTAAAAAGACAGATCTCAACTTTGAAGCCTTGTATAAATGCATATACATGCATGACTTTATTCCATTTTATGAAAAGCAAATGTGGAAAATGGGACTCCAGACTATCAAAGTGTAGGAAGGAAGTCATTGGATTGACAGGAGATTCCTATCCACACTGTAATGATTGAATGATGGTCATAAGAATGATGACGGTAATCAATGATGATGATGAGAGTAATAATTTAGCAATGATAATTCATTACCAGTGTTCTTCTTATGCATTGTTTTTCTACCATATCAATAACAACTCAGCTTAAAGCAACTACAAAAGAATACACATAGCAACAAAAACATTCTCTGAAAAGAGATCTGTTTTGATTCACGCCATGATCTGCAAGGCTGCTTAAAAGCAATATCCAGCACAGAAGAGCATGTATGGTACAGTGGACTGCAAGGTCCAGGCAGCTCCAGACAGTCTGTGGGTGGTAAAACCAAACTTGAGGGGGCAGTCTTGGATGTCAGCAATGTTTGGCTGCACATGGTTAGTGATCCAGGGCTATACTTCCCTTTCATTCTAATTGCTGGCACCGTACATTCATTCTTATACACAGATCTGCTCTTTTTCACTACCGGGTAACCCTATTGCTAAAACCACCACTTTTATGTCCCATTGACACGCTGCATAGCATGGTCACCCAAGATAATGAGAGTTTCATTTACGTACGTATATGCAGGTTGGTCCCCAACTTGAACTTTTAGCATGTTAACATTGCATGGAATCATAAAGACAGAATAATAAAAAAAAAAAAAATCTTGAGAATGTATAAACTGTATTTGCCTGAATTACGCACTTCATGTGTGTGTCCATTGCAGCAGGGTCCCAATGGGGCCTGCTCAAGGGCCTGCGAAGCTTTAGGGTCCTCTGGATACTCTATTGTGCCATCTCAGCCCTGGTTTGTTTGTTTTGTTGGTTGTTTTTTTTTATGGGGGGGGGGGGTATTCTTTGTTTTTATGTTCTATTTCAATTTGACTGCAGTGAATGAGTTGCACAAGAAGAAGAAACATTTTTAGCTAGATATTTTTTTTTTTTCAAATTTTTGTACACTTTTGACTTATGTGCAAGTGTATGAGTGTCATCAGTATTAGGTCGTCAATTTTGGGCATGATGCTTTTAACGTCAAACATTTCTCAGAATGTCGGGTTAGAATCTTAGCCCGTCACTCTGAGGTGCTAAAATTTCTCATGGACCAGCCTTTATCAGTGCCACTGACATTCAAGAATACTGCTGCTTAAAAGTACAATGTAGTGTAAAATCTAATGTAGCATCTATGGAAGTTGTCATAATTGGGCTTAACGAAGTATTGTCAGTATTGTCAAGATTGAAAACAAATAATATTTGGCATATCTGCATAAAAGAACATAAATCCCAGTCAGGAAGACAAATGGTATTTATTGACAAACAATTTCTTTAATCTTTATTTCAATGATAATGTCAAGGCAAACTGAAGGAAATATCTGCATCCAAAAAACTTGTATGAACAGTGTACCTGCCCTATTTGCTGTATGTTTTGGCTACCATATTTTCAAAGATGATAGATGGCCTGGCTGATTATAAACTGCATCAAATCACTTAAAATTAGATTATGATAAAGGATGTCTATAGCTCACAAACACCAATAAAAGAATGCACATTTCAATCAATTATTTCAGTAGGTTATGGGTAAGGGTAGGAAGATGCTATTAATGTTTGTTATTATCGTTTTAAGAAGAAAGGATCTTCCCATCATGTTATCATTTAGCCCTGCCAGTCCTCTGCAAAGGCTAAGGCTAATATGATGGTACAATGAGTCATAAGTTTCACATAAAATACAAGGTTGAGAATATGAAACAGATTAACATGACATTGGATGGACCACCACCACTCTGAGAGCAACGAGAAAGAAGACAAAAAATGAGAAAAATAAGTTGATAGATACATGGATGGATAGACAAATATATAGATAGATAAATAGGTAGGTATTTTAAAGAGAGATAGACATAGGAAGACAAATTGTAGATGACATATCTATAGTTTAGACTAATAGAGATATGGACTGACAGACATAGTTCAAAGAAATCATATATGATCAACAAAAAAAAATCTTAGAAAAATGCTCAGTGCCACTAGAGTACGTAAGAAAAAAAAGTCATATGGGCAGGGGTAGTGAGTAATCGTAAAACAATAAAGAGAAAAAACGGTTAAAAAATCATTTAAGTGTTCCTTGCAACAAAACATCTTTCTGCAAAATACAGGATAAAACGTTTGGGTGCATACTGAAGAACAAATTTGAAAGACGTGGAGATGTGCAGGTAAGGGGTAAAGGACAGGCATGCTATATTCCATATGATTTTTGAAAACATGAAAAAAAAAATGATATGAGTCACCTGGCTGAGAAAAAAGAATAAAAGCAAAATGACCTCATTTTTTTTCCTTCATATCATGTGAGCTGAACTCTGAGCCAGCAAGAGGAATGAACGAGCTTTTGCAGACAGTCTTTGTCAACAGTTGGCAAATCGTTTCAGCAGACAGACAAAATATGGAAATGGATCGTGACAAATGCCAGTACAGGAGGGCCCACAGGGCGTTTGCCTTCCAACGGTCTTGCCCCCTTCCCCCACCCCCTCCCTTTCCCCTTCTCTTTCCATGAGCTATAGGTAGAGAAGCGGTTCCCTGCGAGCACTGAGAGGAAATGCGGTTTTGAGATCGGCTTGGATGATGGTCAGAGATGTGACACGGGGGATGGTCATCTGAAGATTGGGCTTTGTTGTCTCATTAAGGTAATTAATACCACGGACAAGAATCATTAGGTTCATTCACATATAATAATCATCAAGTTTGGGGTTATGACGCAAACACTGAGTTGATTTGCTGGCTCTAGCTGCATTCACACACCTGAGT